>NW_010239413.1:0-2823 GCF_000690775.1 Eurypyga helias
GGTTAATGGTTGGAAACACACTGCAACTTTGGAAAAATTAGGCCAATGATATTTTGGAAAAAACAAACAAACCCACTCATTTTTTGTTTATACCAGTTATGCTTTTTTCAGGAGCAGAGCCCTGTGGCACCAGTATGGGATCCCACCATCCTGAGCCCTAGATGTTGTACCAGAGCCAGGCTCAGCCCCTCACCTCCCACCAGCTGCCTTCACCTTGCCAGCATGAAGCACCCTGCCTACAGCTGCAAAGGATCAAGCCTTTCCTGCAGCCTCTGCCACCAAAAAGTGCTTTCCACCGCACTGGCACCAGCAGTTGTACTGGTACCTGGTTGTCCTGGCAGCTCCAGTGAACTGATGAACAGAAATACTGCAGGATAGGTATTAGGAGATGCTCCTGGGCAAGGAGCTCCTTCCTGAGATACTGGGACAGAGGTGAGATTTCCCCCAAACTCTCCATTCCAAACATTTCTACCCCAAAAGCCAGCTTGTTTCCTATGTCTTGATGCTTGGGCAGTCTCATATCAAGAGAAGCATTGCCATTCTACCTCTGTCAGAGCTATAGATGATGTAAGAGTCCTCACTAGGCATGGAGAAGGGAGTTTTGGTTCCAAGGAGGGAGAGGGTTTCTGAGTGCAGCTCCCTGCCCTGGTGCAGCAGCCCAACTGCTCACAGAAATTAAAGAACAGCACGAAGCACTAAAGGGATTTATTTATTTATTCATTTTTAACTTAAAGCATTTTGTTCCCAGCGCCCGAGCTGTACCTACTGTCCTTGGGAGCAAGTTTGACACCTGTGGATAGCTGAACAAGAACATCCAAACCCTGGCTGATTTTCAGGACCCAATAGGAGATGCTGAGCATGGGGATGCACCATTCCAGGAACAGCCTGCACTGATTTTCATCCTTAGGTTCATACAACTGCTGGCAAGCAATATCTGGAACACGAAGGAGAAAACAACCCTGAAGTTCCTTCCCCGGCAGCTGGGAGAGGTTTCCCATTCCCATTTCCCCATCACCCTCAACAAGGAGCCAGAGGAGTTTTCCCAGGGCAGGGACTGGGCTTTCAGACCAGCCAGATGCTGCTGCAGGAGGGCAGGGCTAAAGTCCTGCAGAGCTTTTGGCTGATGCCAAACCAGCCTTGGCAATGCCCTCCCTGCCTGGTAAGAGCCACTGCAGTAGCTCCCAGGCCGGCGTAGAGCCCTGCCAGGAAAACGGGAGCTGAAAGGAAAAATTCAAGCTTAATGCTTCCTTAAAACTTTACCTTGAAATAAAAAAATTAAAATTGTTAATTAAAATTGTTTAGATCTCCTAACCAGCCTAGCTGGCAGCAGGACAGACCAACTCATGCCGATGCCCAGTGGCAAGTGCTTCCCTTTCCATGACCAAGAGTTAAAATTCCAGACAGGTTACAAGCATTTCTGAGCATGGAAAAACAAATTCACAATAGCAAATTGAGGAGAACTGGAGATTTTAAGCCCATGCCTGTCATGCAACTCAGAAGTAACCACAGTGCTACTTGCTCTGCTAAATAAAACGTTGTAGGGGTTGAGATTTAAGATGGTTGATGTACATCTACAAGTAATGAGGTTGTATCTCCCCACTGCCTGAAGTTTTATGTCTGAAGACTCTTGCTGCAATGCTAAAACTGACCCAAGATTCTGATTTCTTCCCAAGACTTACTATTTAAAAAGCAGTTAAAAAGAAATATCTTCTCTCTGTCTCACTGAAGAAACAACAGAAAGTTCAGCTTTGAGGACATGAGCTCCAGGGTGATGGCTTTGAGGACCACAGGCAGATGCACAGGGGGCATCACCTCCATATACCCCAGTGATGATTGAACAGTTGATGATGGAGGGGTGAAACAACCCACACACAAAGTGGCTCTCAGGCATCTATAACACTTGGCCAAGCAAGAGAAATTCAAGTCAATGCATTTGTGTGCACTACCAGGAAGGAGTAGCTTCCCCTGCCCCCCAACACTAATCGGAAACAGGTTCTGACAAAAAAACCTTAGCAGCAGCCCATTTTATCTACCCCACCATCGAGACCCAACCTCTTCAATACCATCAGGCTGCAGGAAACAACCTCTGGCGACATTAGGAGCAGTATTTATAAATATACACCTTTGAAGCCAGGTGGCCTTAAAATGTTGTTTCCTGTTGGGTTTCTGTGGTGGTGGGTTTTGGTAGCCAGGGAAGGGCCCCAGGGATGGCTCTTGTGAGAAGCTTCGAGAGAAGCTCCCCTGGCTCCAAGTCAGACCAGTCAGCGCTTCTGCGATTTAACATATTTAAGAGGGGAGGGCATAAAATGAAGTAGCAGCGGAAGTGGAGTGAAGAGAATCAGCGTGGAGAGAGAGGAGTGGGATGTGAGAGAGACAATCAAGTCAGTGGGGAAAGGCAGGAGGAGGTGCCCGAAGCAGAGGTTCCCCTGCAGCCCGTGGTGAGAGGGCAGGCTGTGCCCTGCATCCATGGAGGGTCACAGTGGAGCAGAGACCCCCCTGCAGCCCGGGGAGGACCCCACACCGGAGCAGGTGGCTGCACACGAAGAAGCCGGTGACCCTCTGGCAAGCCTGCTGAAGGACCGCACGCCCGTGGAAGGGACCCACATCAGAGCAGTTAGAGGAGAAAACTCCAGCCCGTGAGAAGGACTCATGCCAGGGAGGTGATAGGAATATAGACGTATATGTCTTTACAAATGGAGTTTGTTGAGTGTGTACAACTTTTCAATTAGAGAATGTATCTAGTTAACCAATCAGGTTTTGGAAAAATGGAAGAACCGAAAGTTTGTTGAAAAACCGAGTACAGTCTTAACTCTTGATCTTTAG
>NW_010239413.1:2856-7145 GCF_000690775.1 Eurypyga helias
TTTCTCACAGGGGAAGCATAAATTAGAGTTAACGAGATATATGATTCATGATCTGAGGGGGTGTACATGTTAAGGGGGAATATGTAGTAGGCGAATCGGGAAGTCTGTAACTTCCTAGTACCTCAAGCAATGGGGAAAGGAAGACGATCATATGAGGTCAGGAGATAAGGATAAAAGGAGGCTGCGTCCTCCAGCAATTTGAGAGATCCCACAGGGATATATATATATGCCCCATGAACTCTCCCTTTATTTGAATCGTTAACTTTTGCAGGACTCCTCTGTCTCCTTAGTCCCCCCAAGGAGGAAAGAGCGATGGAGACTGTGTGGTGAACTGACTGGGAAACCCCCCAGCCCCCGAGTTGCTGGGAAGGGAGGAGGTAGCCCGGGACGAAGGATGGGGTGGGGGATTGATTGGTCACTGAACAAATGAATTTTTCTTCACGAAGTCGAGTGGTTTGCCCACGACCTAATTAATGGCACCTATTAACCATGGCTGTCACTTTCCTTCATCCCAGAGAAAAGTCCATCAACATTCAGGTGCTCTGCTTTTCTGCAAACCTCCTTCCTGGAGGGGAACTGCTCCCTCTCACAGGTCCCTGTTGGCAAGAAATAGGGAAGGGTCACTAAAGTATTCAAATACACTACAACATCAGCCAGCACAACACCCAGGCTAAGGAGACGACAGTCGGGCTCCTTCCAACAGCAAAACCAGAACTGAAAGAGAAGAGCTAAGAGAAGGCAGCTAATGGTAAAGAGGAGCCATGATGACACTAGAAGAAAACATTAAAGCGCTCTGTACCAGGCAGAGGATGCAAACCTCCATCAGACTGGGAGAAAACACAACAGGAGACCCATGCAACAACATCAGGAGATCCTTTCACAATACTCCATTGAAACAGATCCAGAGGAGGCCACATAGATGATCAGAGGGCTGAAGCACCTCTCCTATGAGGACAGACTGAGAGTTGGGGTTCTTCAGCTCAGAGAAAAGGCGGCTCCAGGGAGACCTCATAGCAGCCTTCCGGTACTTAAAGGGGGCTTGCAAGAAGGATGGAGACAGACCTTTTAATATATGGCCTGTAGCAACAGGACAAGGGATAATGTTTTTAAACTAAAGGAGGGAAGATTCAGGCTAGGTATAAGGAAGAAATTTTTTACGCTGAGGGTGGTGGAACACTGGACCAGGTTGCCCAGAGGTGGTAGATGCCCCATCCTTGGAAACATTCAAGGTCAGGTTGGACAGGGCTCTGAGAAACCTGATCTAGTTGAAGGTGTCCCTGCTCACTGCAAGGGAGTTGGACTAGATGACATTTAAAGGTCCCTTCCAAACCAAACGATTCTATGATTCTATGATTTCTGCTATTTGATGCTCACAAATATGAGCACAGGGAGTTTACCTTGCAGCTGCACTGAAACAACTCTGAAATATCAGTTCCTGAGCATTACAACAGACTGCAGCTGTACCCCCAGAAGACCACAGGCTGTTTTTTTGAAGACAGCATGTAAAACCAAAAATTAACAGAAAACAAGATTTGTTGTCACACATGAAGTCACACAGCAACAAGGTGAAGTCCGTGGTGTATTAAGCACTGGGGAAACCCCCTAGGTGGGAAGGGGATGTCAGCCAGACCCAGCCTCCCCAGGCTGCTCCAAGCAACAACCATGAAGACAGTAAAACATTCAAGTTTATGGAAACAAGTCTTTATTAAGTAACTTCAATATAAGAAAAATAAACCTTTCAATTCTCTTTACAGCAAATATATAATATCAGTGCTTTGGCCATCATAAATAAAAGGCCATTTATCATAAAATATATTGTTTTTAAACTTTATTCAAATTTATAATCCCTATGACCTCCCTACATATACATAACAAAGTGTAGTAAAGTTAGTAAATACTAAACTATATTGATCATTATCATTCTTAGTTTGTGGTTTATAGAAATGGTACAACACACCTAATGTCTGTTGATTCCTTGGCTTACTAGTTGCAGCGTACAATGCAATAAAATACACGCTCAGTGAACTTTTGTACATATCTACAAAACTGCAGCTAGAGATTAAGTTTCAATACTGACATGTAAGTATTCTATAAGCAATTATAGCATTGAAGTTATACAGTACGTAATATTGCCATCAAGGCAACTCATACTGAAAATCATAAAATAAAGTTATTTGTAAACTTTTATACAAAATGTAACTGTTGAAGTGGACATAAAAAATTAAATTTTCTGCATATTTACTAGTTCAATACACACAGAATTTTTTTGTTATACTGAGAAAAAAAGCTTTGTCTTGGAAAATAATGCTTCAAGAAAAATAGAAAAATCCACCAGAACTCCACTTCGTGTCTTATGTTTTTGTTGGTTTAATATATGACAGCACAGATTTGGGAAAGTATTGAGGATGAAAAAGCTAGAAACATCCACAGGTTGAAATGTAAGAAGCACATTCAAAAGTCTTTTTCCTTATGATAGGAGAGACAGTTTTGAAATGAAGTAAACTGATTGCAGGGCCACTGTCACGAATACAAGGGCACATATGCAACTCCCCCTTTTTCCCTTTCTAAAAATTATATATTTATACGCAAGACAAATATGGATTGAACAAAAATGCTTCACATTTTGAACTATAGACTCTAAAAATGTAATTAAAGAACAGCTTGATTGGACTAACGAATGGAATGTTAGCATCCTCACTAGAAGTTGAAGTATGTGCATCCCAAAGCCCTTACTGAAATGGAATGAAGCCAGCCAGACTTTTCCACATTATATTAATAAAAGCAGTGGTTAAGAATTCACAAATTGAGACATTCCCAATCCTCTGAACATACTTCCCTTAGACATCAGGCAGCTTCTCCACCCACCCACTGTCATTTATTATCTGAATCTGCCAATAATGTCCATTTTTAAAGCATAGTGTGATTTATTGACAAGGTATCTGCAATGCTGAAGAATTAGGCATAAGTTGTCACACAAAGCAATAATAATTTCCCCAGACCTATTTTTGAAAACTGGCAGTGTAAAGAAGGCAGCATTGGAAGTGTTGTTTGATATATTGATAATGCCACAAACCCTCCATAGCAGATAAATGCTTCTACATTTCTACATTGCTGCTGGCACACAAGTCAAACATTTAACAGAAATCCTTTAGAAAGCCTGTAGTGTTTGTATTTTTTTCCCAGTTGTGTAATTGATGAAAACTTCCCCTCAGTGTGGCATAACATCACAGCAGATGTATCTCATCTAAACATGCCATCTGCTTACACACAGACCACCTAGCTTTAGTGTTACCATAGCAGCCTTTTGAGAAAGCAGACATTTATTAATAACTTCAGCCTGATCCCAAGAAAGCCCAACAGTCAGAATTCATTAGGAAGTTTACTAGAGGGTATCATTACACCCATGCCTTTAAGAGTTTTAAAAGTCCATATATACGTATTTAA
This sequence comes from Eurypyga helias, assembly GCF_000690775.1. Classification (NCBI taxonomy): domain Eukaryota; kingdom Metazoa; phylum Chordata; class Aves; order Eurypygiformes; family Eurypygidae; genus Eurypyga; species Eurypyga helias. Next base: position 6,301 of record NW_010239413.1, read on the forward strand.
GAGTGAATTTGGATTGCCTGAGTAACAGCTGTCAGGCAAACAGGACATAATGGCATTTCCTTTTCACAGATTTTGTTGGCACACTCCATGCAGAAGAGATTGTGGCCACAGGGGACCAGGGCTGCAACAACTTCACTCTTGAAGCAGATCACACAATCATGCTTCCGTCTTGACTCAGGGGGAGAGCTGGACATGGAGCCGCCATTGGAAGAGGAATAGCTGTTGGTACCATTGGAGAAAGCGGGAATGCATATGGGAAGGCCAGCTTGGTGGCCAGTACTAGGTGGGTCACTCCTCACTCTCCTAGCTAGCGGGTGATCCAGGTTTTCTCGAAATGTGGGTGACAAGCAAGGAGTAGATGGGTGGCTCCCTCGGCACTGAAGCTCAGCATTACTAGCAGGGTCACTACCAAAGCCAGAGGGAGGGTTTACAGGTTCAAAAGGAGTCCAAATGGTTTGGGAAGGCATTGATAAGGAGTCATATGCAGGAGAAGCAACCACAAGGTCTTCCATGCCCACTGAAGGCAGCGTCTCTCCAAACCAGAAGTTGCCTGTGCTGAATGGACTTGTTGGGCTCAAGTCAGCTAATCTATTGCTTCCAAAATAGGAATCTGTGGAGCCACTTCCCAAGGAACTGGAGCTGTCATTTCTATAATTAGAAATCATTCTGTTGCAGCTAGGAGGGACAGGATTAGAAGCAAGCCATGCATATCCAAGAGTGCCTCCTTCAAAGCTCACATCCGTACCATTGTAATGGAAATCATTCTCTTTATTCAGCTCAATGTAGTTCCCTGTACGCATGGCTATGTGCATCTCTATCTCCTGGCGGGCACTGTCGACATTTTT
>NW_010239414.1:0-20681 GCF_000690775.1 Eurypyga helias
CAGGCAGCTGGACCAGGTGGCCCTTATAGGTCCATTCCAACTGAGCCTATTCAATATCACAATATTTTATGGACATAATGCTATATCTAATCTTGCTATTTATCACATGTGAATTAAACTCCATGCTCCCTTTTCACATCAGGAATGAAGACAACTGCACAAGCACATACCTGTGTAACATATCAGAATATTTTTCCAAAGCAGTTCCAGTTCATGCCAAATTGCAAACTGTAGTAGTAATCCTGAATAATTAGTAGCACTGAACGCTTTCACCATAATTAAACATTAAAAGCAGTTCAGGAAGATTGAAACAAAAGAATCCAACTTTATCACCATGAAATATGTGATTACACCTAAGTTTTATGGAACATGCACTTTGTGGTAGACATCCATACTACAATTGGCCTTTTTTTCTTAAAAACTTACATTTTCCACTCAGTGGTGATTCAGTTTTTTGGCCAGATAAAAATACATTCAGTAGACCAGGCGAGAAAAGCTGCAGTAACACTGTACCACCATATCAAACAGGAATGCAAAACAAAAGGACCTTTCAGCCATCATTCTCCATACATGTCTCCGTTTCTGTATACCTTAGCTACAATAGAGGAACTGATTTATTAAATTTATTCATGATACCTTCCGGAAAATGCATCATACACGCATTTGCAGGGCTGGGTCAAATGGAATTCACGACAACACAATTTATTGCACAAGTGTTATACAGTCAAATTAAATTAAATAAAGGGAGGAGAGAGGAAAAAACGTCACCTTGAGTTACATCTACTGGCAGATAGAAAGCAAAATGTGAGAAAGATTTTCTAAATTATTTGTGAGGAAAAAGTAGTCCCTGCATCTTAATTTTTTTCCCCAATCAACTCTTTTATAGCAGTTCAGCCAAACTTCATAAAACTTGTCAGCATCGCATTCCTTTATGTACAGATAGGCTGCTCCTGAAAAAGGTCAACATAAAAAGCACAAGCAGCCTTTCAACATCAGGCATGCATGCCTTCTCTTTCGACCCCACCCCCGAAAAAGAACTTTTGGAAAAACTAACGTCCCCTAAAAGATTACACCGCTAGTAAAAGAATCTGGAACTTTATCTTTCCACACTCAACCTCTCAGACTTCTGTCTTGCACCTATTTAAGCAGGTTCCAGAAGGTAGGGCCTTTGTTCCTACATAGGTGTTACTAGATGCTACAGATGTGACAACGTAGTTCTTTAAAAACTTTGGATGCCAAACGTCATGCATCTACGCACACATCAAAAGATAAGTTTTCCCTTTGAAGTCAACAGGAACACTTTGAAATCAACTGCTTACGTAAGTGTCCAACTGCAGAGTGGTGTGCCTCACGTTGGTACTCAGGGTGAAGAGTTTATCTACATCCTCACTATTGTCATGGAACCTGGGCACCAACACCGGCAGGAGTGTCCCTGGCCATGGCAGGGGGTGGAACTAGATATTTTTTTAAGGTCCCTTCCCACCCAAACCGTTCTGGGATTCTGTAAGTGCTCTGTGACAAGGCGCAAACAGCACAGAATTTCCCACCTAGAAACACAGCCAGGCATTGCCAGAAGAGCAAAGCTATTCCGCTCCTACCGAAAGGCAGCGGGAATTCTGCCTTCTGTCTACTGACAGTTACGGGATGTGCTGGTGCTCAACCTTTCTCTAGGATTCTCTTGAAAACTGCAACATCTGTACCTGCCCCCATGCTTAGGGGAGGGGATGATATACTGCATTTCCAGAGAAAAACAGTTCATTAAGATTCATCCTCTGCTTCTGGCTGTGCCACAGACTTCCACGGAGTCAGCATTGATCCACCAGAGTAAAATATGCACTAGAGTACATATAAAATGTTTTGAAAGTCCATAAATTAATGTCAGATGAAGGGAGAGGAACAGAAATACGCATGATCTTCACAGTGCTAGAAGGAACAAGCCATTACGTCATCAATGTGCCTGGTTACGTGATACAACGAGGAGGTCAGCTTCTACTTTTTTCCTTCTTTTCATATCACAGAGAGAGACTCATATTTTCTATATGGCTCCAGGGACACGCACATACGTGCTGTGTGCACTCATAAAAACCATACATCTGCACATCAGTGCTGGTAACCGTCCCTACCCATCGAACTGACATGCAAACACCAAGGTGCACCTGCAAGTTTTGTGGCAGCATTAATCAAAAGGTAAGTTTAGACCACATATGATGGGAACACGAGCTAAACAGACGGTGATTTAGGAGGCAAAATTGCAGCTGATTTAAATCAGTATAGCACCATTAGAGTTGGGTGAATCTCGGTGCCTCTTAGCCGAGAGCCTGATCCTAGCATACAATCTGTAAAAAAGGGAAATAATCCTTAAATCACATGTAACGTGCAAATGCACACGTGGACACAACCCTGCAAACTCAGTGTGTTATCAGTAGATACTTTAAAAGACAAAATAAATTCTCCAGTATTAAACTAACGTGAAACAGAGCAACACCATCATCCTTCATATCCACGGGCTTTAAAATTCTTCCTGTTCTACTCAACGAGGCTCACGTTTCTGTGGGAAGTTATCAGCTGTAGCGGGATAAGCAAACGACTGAGCCTAAATAAATTAGCTCTCAACAGCAGAGTGCTTTCAGCACGAGATTCATTCGCAGCACAGCACACGGTGTATGTCAGCAATGTGGATAAAAGGCAGTTCGATCCAATTTCCCCTCCCAGCAGGAAGGCAGTGCTGGAGCTCACGAAGCTGTGACTATTTCATAGAGCTATTCTCTCTTTTTCTCCATTTGCAACCAAGACAGAGCATTTGGCTCAAGCAGGCAGGGTTTCCTTCAGCAAACATGGTTTCAGCCAACTTGAAAGGATTAGCAAATCCAGGTCAAATTCATTGACTAATTTCATCTGGGGAAAAACAAACTAAGGGCTAGTGCCATAAAACCTCCTTTAGAGACCGGATTTGTTTCCTCTTTACCCAACAGCCCAGCCAGAGCACTGGGATACAGGGAAATCCAGGCTTCTCCTAGCCCATCCAGAGCCATCACCGCAAAGCTCAAGCTATCAGACGAAAGGAGACGCCTTCTCGGCAGTTTAAATCTCCCTGTTTTTATTCACAGCTCCACAGAGAGCCCAACACGAAGTACATTCTGCCTCTGCTCAGACAAACCATTTCACGTTGAATAGAACATCACTTCTCCTTTGCCATCCCGAAGCACACCACAATGAAACACAACCTTTGGTTCAACCTGATCCAACTTCAGCCTTCAATTTTAGGCTTTTTGAAGGGCAGGTGTGGAAAATACCTACAGCCTTTTGCACTGAACCGTACACTCTATTTAGTACGGCTTAGGATGAAATCTAATTGCCATCTAAATGGAATATGCACATCTATGCAATATTCTCCCCAAATACAGTCAAACTGCCTGTTCGTTTTTTTAATATTGTGCAATGTAAACAGCGACTGCAAAACGACATTTAATGATTTCATTCTATTCAGCACGCTGCTTTGAAGAGAAAGGTCCTTTCCTTGGAAACAAACAGCCACAAAGGGAAAAAGCTGAAGAGAAAACAAGGTGAGAGACTGCTATGAGAACAGAGACATGTACAGTTCAGAAAGATCTCAAATTCCTTCCTGCTCCAGAAGTCAGGAAAAGGCTGCACACAACCACACTAAGTGTATGGTAAATTTAGGGCACTTATGGAGCACGGAAATAAACACACACATAACTTGCAAACATGCCTGGTACCCTGGGAGTTCTTGGGCCTCTTCATCCCAACAAGGCCCTTGAAGCGCTCAGCAACAAGCTGCTTCTCCACACGCATTTGCATGGAAAACACCACTTAGCTTTCAGCCCATCAGCATACAAGCTTTCTCTCACATTCTGGTAAGAAATTACCCTCACTAAAAATGTCCACCAGTTTCTCCTCATTTACTCCACTGACTGACTGGGTTTTTGGATTCTTTTACTTATTGAAAGCAGAGACGTGACCTCAAATATTAACATGCCTGATAATTCAGCATTATATATCAGATGATAGCCCAGAGAATGATTGTCTGGCTTAATTATTTTCTCCTCAATCCTCTCTCCTATGAAAAAAAAATCAATTAGAGTTCAGTGCTCTCAACCAATGGTGTCTAAATTTCTCTGGCCCCTGCACTTTTAACTGATGTGAATGAATTTACTCGTAATAAAATATAAGAGATTTGAGTTTCCCAAATCCCCAAATATACATAACCCATATATTAGCACTGATTTTTCATGGAAACATCATCATGATCTTCTAGTAAAGGAATTCAGTGCAATCCTTGATGCTTAACTACAGCATTTTTTCCCCTTTTTTTAAAAGCAGACAACTTTCTTGCTTGAGACCCTGAACAGTGGCACCTGAAATTCAGACTCCCACAACCCCCAAGATGTAAAGAATGACTTTTTTTTGCTGGTGGTTTAGAGACCGTCTTTAAGTACCCTTTGATGGCTTGAACACTTTCATTCCTTCATGTTTCAGACTGCCCATTTCCTTTCAAGGCTGAAGCCTCTGTTTTTCTCCCTAGTAGATTTGTCTAAGGGCAAGGAACTTGCTGGGAAAATTCTTTTTCATGAAAAGCTTATGCAACAAGCTACAGAATTAACCCTTCTTTCCAAACTCCCACAGAGCATCCAGAAACAAAAAAACCCAAGATATAGTTAGAAAAAGAGACTTAAAACATTAGAAACTAAGCATGTGTTTGTTCATTATCGTATTAGCTGTCTTTTATTTTTGGTAGTCTGATTTTCTTTTCATTATCAGGGTTGAAATTTTACAATTACAAAGTCACAGCGAAGGACCTGACCATACCAACGTAACTCAAAATCCTTTAACCGCATCCCCAAAGCTACTTCCTACATGACCTTAGGTGACAGTGGTCTCATAAGAGCATCCTCACGGGCCTCTGACAGGTCACAAACTGCTTGCAAGTTGATGTACTGTTTCCCTGCCTCCCACTTGGGCCAACCACCAGAACAATAATTCATCACTGCTGGTTTAGTGCCACAGCAGTGGAATGAAGGTCCTGCCTGCTCCTTTGCAAACATACATGTTGGCCACAGCTGTCTCCTCCATCACAACCACCGCAGAGATTCTCCACCCTCAGACAGGAGATATTTTGGCTCACGTTTGCAGAGAGACAACTCATGCACCTCAAAATCTGTAGTAACGCACGTCACCATTAAAAATGTATTAAAGTGACTGCTTGGCAGTGCCCAAAGCATCAAATATAATGCCCAACCCACGATATTAAAGAGATTTTTCGCATGGGTTTTATTTTTTTCTCCCCTATCCCCCGCATCCCACACCACCTCTTACAACCAGGAGTTCCAATGCTCTTTCCCAGGGAGAATTCTGACCATCAATTTGCTTTCTAAAACAGTTTGGGGACTCCAATCACTTTTGAAGTGTAAAACCAACAAGTATAAAAGGAAATTCCCTAGAGTCACATTAGTCAATAGAGCGAAATTCATGCTTAACACGCAGAATGCTAATGAAGACAAACTATGGTTATTTTACTGTATGCTACATCATTAAAAAAGTATTAAAACTATGTATTATTTCCAAAGACTCAGTTTTAAGAGCACAGACACCACCTGAGATGCTTAGAATAATAATCTGTGTTTGAAGTGATGAAAGCATTACCTCCTACAGGCCCTTCTTTTTGTCAAAGCAAAGGTGGGAAGCATCTCACCCAAACTGAGCTGAAAGGCACCCTCTATCCAGTTCCTTTCATTTCCTAGGATAAAGTATTTTGAAAGTCTGTTTGATCACTGAAACATCTCAGGACACTTATTTCAAGAAAAAAGACCATCCCATCTACAGGCAAAGCATTTTCTAAGCTAGCTACCTTGGCACTTTTATATCTTTTAATATCATTTTTTTCATAGCACCCCTTAGTTTTTTGTGCTATACCCTTTAAATCCAATGTAGAGAGTTGTGTAACGTAAGCCAGTCCCACTCGCCTAAATAATGATAGGCAGAGTCCTGTAGTCTGTCATTTCAAAAGCGACCCCCTCTTTTTTTTTTTAAACTTAACTTGGAAGCTGCCTCACCCTTAAATTCAAAGACAAACCTTTCCCCTCTGTCTGAAATGCAATTAAAAAGTAAATCAGCTAACCATTAAGATTAAAATGCTAAAACACATCTTGAAAGTAAAGCTATTAACGGGCACCACAGTTAATCAAAGCAAAAAGACACTTTCTCGCCTTTCCCTAATCAATGATATGAAACGTAAATCCACGATATAAAGCGCACACGCGGTGATTAACTGGATTACACAATTATGGTGTTATACAAGGAAACAAACTGAGGAGTTCATGCAAGATACTTCGTGTACCTACATCTATTAGTAAAACCGAACCCAAACCCTAGGTAGATCCATCTTCCAAGGCTACAGAAGAAAGTACATGGATCTCAGGCACCATAAGACTAATATAGACTTTTCTTCCCAACTCTCCAGATGTTTGATGGGACATTATAGCTGCTTCTACAATTCAGCTTAGCTTTTCTTTACCTAAATATACTTTTAAATTTGTCTAAGGCTGAGCCTGACGGGTGCGGAAACCGATGGGTTTGCCTTGTTTTACAAGCAGGCCAAGTTTAATCTAAATATTTAAGCTACTGATCAACAGTGTTTCTGAAGTGTGTGTATTTGGCTCAGTTCTAGTCTCTGGTAAATTAACAGACTAAAGCTGTCAACACACAGAGCAATGTTCCAAAATTACCAATGTAGAAATGACAGCAGAAAGAGTTGTGGCTTTCTGTGCATCAGGGATGAGTAGCAGTTGCCTCCAGTCATCCCTCCGCCGGGTCAGAAAGGGCTCGTGACTGCAGGAGGTTATTCTCAATTTACTTCAGCATAAAGGAACAGTATCTGTCCTTCAAAAATATGCATAAAACAAGAAAATAAGCTGAGTGCTGTCTATCAAACACGCCCTCAGTGCAGCAGCCCGAGCAGTCTGCCCTGCCAGTATGACCAAGGTGTTACGCCTCTAGTCTGCTGCTCCGAAGGCAGCCTCCATTCGGTAAGGACCCTCGGAAGTTGAGGCTGCTGACACGCGAAGGCTGTTGCGTATTCCTGGTGGTATTGGACCGTTGGATGTGGTAGCTTGGTTTTATTTCGGGGGGTTGCCGGTTTTTAGCTTGATGACCTAGCATCCGTTGTCTTTGAATACAACACAATAAGCTATGAAATATCCTGTTCTCCAAAAAAAGAGCACACGCATTTCAACGATGAGGTGGAGGTATTCAGCATCTGATACGAGGACATGAAGGCAACTTTCAAACTGCTTGGAATTTTAGTTCATCAGTGACAGGCCAAAAGATTCAGCTGATTCCACCAACCTCTACTAAACTTAAAGACATCTCCAACAAATATCCATGATCAAAGCCTGTGGATAGAAGCAGACAGCACATCCAGAGAACTCCAGTTTCACAAAGAGAACTGGGGGTAGAGGGAAGGAGGGTAAGTGTCATCAGCTTTCTCTAGGCTTTCACAATTCAGGAATCCTTTCAGGTGCATTTCCAGCTATAAAGCACCAATTTCTGACCTACAGGCTCTTTCTTCCTTTGTACACATGAAAAAAGTTGCTTTTCTGGGCAAACTGCCTAGTAGTACCCATATGGCCCATAGAGAAGTCCAGAATTAACTGGTTTTTTACTCGATATTCCTTGAAGGAATCTAATCAAATAACTGCATTTCCGTTAAATATCATATGCGCTTCTGTAAACTTTCTTTGCAAAATTACAGCAATTGTCTACAATATGGAAATCCAGAAGTTTTCCATTAGACTTTTCCCTCTTCCCACTTCATGTTGTATTTTACACATCTGGAACCAGTAGAAAAACTATAGTATTAGTATGGGCAATAAGAATCACAGCAAATCCACCAGACAAGCTCTTCCAAAAATATCCTGCCAGTAACAGACTTGGGTATTTTCCCCTCCAAAGTACACATAAATTCTGAGGAACAACAGAACTATTCTTCACCAACAGGCAACACGGAAACATACATACACAGACAGAAAAGTGTAACACCTCTTCATCTCAGACACTTCTGCAAAATCAGATGACTTAGCAACCTCCTGCACTCCCGCCAGTCAGCAGCAGAACTACGGCCAATGCCCAGAAGCAGTTGCACAGGAGAAAAAAAAAAAAAGGTTTGGCTTTGTAGTTTCTTTTTACTTCTGAGCAGGTAATGTGATTGTACACTCCCCTCTTCACTATGAGTGTCCCCATTTTACACCCAATCATACCCACAGCTATAGAGAAGGTTCAATTTTAACTTGATATATAACTTGAGATATCAGGAAGGAATTCTTCCTGGAGAGGGTGGGGAGCACTGGGACAGGTTGCCCAGAGAAGCTGTGGATGCCCCATCCCTGGAAGTGTCCAAGGTCAGGCTGGATGAGGCTTGGAGCAATCTGGGCTATGGAAGGTGTCCCTGCCCATGGCAGGGGGTGACACTGGGTGGGCTTTAAGTTCCCTTCCAGCCCAAACCAGCCTGGGATTATATTAACAGTTTTTCCTTTCCAGCCAAAAGACTATTACAAATAAACTTTGTTGAGCACAGGCAAATGTACCTGCTTTTTATCACCTCTCAGAAAAACAACCCTGAAACTTTAAAAAGGAATATATGCCTGTAAATTCCATGCACCTGATTAATTATTGTAATTGACACTCTAAGAGGTACGAACTATTGCATCAGGTAGTGCTGACATCACATTAAGCATGCGGAACAGCCGCATGTTGATACGTTTTACAACCTGTGAGATTTATCTGAAATTGCAGCCAGTAATACAAATTTTCCTTTTCATCTTCACAAATAGCACTTTTATCGATACACAATCTGAAATTCAACATCCATATTAGACAAACACACACACAGAGGGACTTGTTAATACATCCTGCTTTTTCAAAAGATTACATGGTTCCAGAACTGGGATCAACGACCTAAACAGACTCATAGAATCAGAGAGTGGTTTTGGGTGGGAAGGGACCTTAAAGCCCACTCAGTCCCACTCCCTGCCATGGGCAGGGACACCTTCCACTAGACCAGGTTGCTCCAAGCCTCATCCAGCCTGGCCTTGGACACTCCCAGGGATGGGGCATCCACAGCTTCTCTGGGCAAAATAATTCTTAAGAGACATTTTTCTTAGGCAGATGGAAATACTCTTGTAATGCAACTTCAGAAAAGTTCTCCCAACAACGTATCAGAAGCTGCCACACACTCTGGGTGTAATGAAACGCTGGTAGATCTCCCCAGAAATTCTGTGTTGTTTTGGGGTTGTTTTTATAATCATGCTTGTTTCTTAAAATTGTGCCAGTTTGTTTCAGATTGACATGAGTTAATTTGACAGGGTCCAAACCCAGGGTTTGGATTCGCACTTCAGGTTAAAAACAAAGCACTACAACTCAGCTGCAGCTACCAAGTTGTGCTGAAAACATACATTTGCTCAGATTATTACAAAACTCACCCCAGAGATCAATTCACATTCTTCAAAGAAGGTTTGTTAAACTCGGGTTTAGACCGAGACTTGGGAATTTTAGCTTTCAGAGTGTTTTCTACCCAAGCAAACAATACCTCAACATGCATGTTCACAAAATGTCTTATAGCAACTTCATCTTCCTACAAAAATCGCTTTTCAGAGGCTTTTAACACTACTTGCAATAAATGCAGGATCCAAGGTCTGCAGGGGGTGGATAACTCTATAGTTTTCTCAAATCCTCTTATTCCACCCACTTCGAGGACTGAGGTCATGTGCCTACACAGCACTGTGTCTCAGCCCCTGAAGTGCACTCTATCTTCAAATAATAAATGCCTTTTATTGTTTCAGGGCAGATGATGTTGTCTGTGCTGCATGAAGGATGTGTGAGTATTCAGCAAACAAACTGATGATTCATTATGGTCTCGAACAGCAACAGGGCTTCTTCACAATGCCAAGCAAATCTGATCATTTGTAAAATCATTTTTTAAGAAATATAATTAAAGTTTCACATTCATGCATCATGCTTCGATGGTGGCGTTTCTGACGTTTTCAATTTGAGCAGTGTCACAAAGATGGAGAGGTCTGAGATCGATTATTTTCAGCAGAGCCCTGTTACATGCCAGTAGCTACTTTAAATAATCAGAATTTTTAAGGCCTAGCCATGCGCTATCTGTGCAGCCATTTTATTAGTTTGTTTTGTCTTCACAAACCATAGAACTACTCTAATATTCTGGAAGTGAAAGAGTCCAAAGTGCTGAGAGTCCAGACTAAATGCTCTTGGCTCGATGCTTCCATCATTAAGTCTGGTTCAACTACAGGCACGGCATCGTTGCCAACGGAATAGCAATTTTCGGTCATGCGTGAGACGGCTGAGGGTAACTGAGTGTATTCTTCATGTGTTTGATGAAAAAAATAGATACTTGGCTCGTACTTTATTACCTCTCGGCCCGAGTTTAAGAAAACATTTAAGTGTGTGCGTTCGTAAGGCAAGATCATAGAATCATAGAATCCCAGAATGGTTCGGGTTGGAAGGGACCTTAAAGCCCATCTAGTTCCAACCCCCCTGCCATGGGCAGGGACACCTTCCACTAGACCAGGTTGCTCCAAGCCTCATCCAGCCTGGCCTTGGACACTCCCAGGGATGGGGCATCCACAGCTTCTCTGGGCAACCTGTCCCAGTGCCTCCCCACCCTCTCTGGAAGAATTTCTTCCTGATATCTAATCTAAACCTCCCTGATTTCAATTTGTACCCATTACCCCTTGTCCTGTCACTACAGGCTCTTGTAAAAAGTCCTCTCCCAAGATGTGTGACACACATCACCGTAAGGACTTGCACTTGGATTCGTGTCAGCATCAAGTGCCCTTTCCAATTAAGTCAGTGAGAAGCAGGCTCCAAAACAGCTTCAGTCCTTCCTTTTTCCACCTCCATGCATTTTCTCTAGGTGGTCTCCAACTTTCCCAGGTGTTGTATGACCAAAATGGAAATGTCCTCACCGAAGGCACTTCAGAGTCTGGTGGTAACATCTAGCATCTGCCTAGCTATCTGGTATTTCTCAGGTCTACACTGAGTTATTCTAACATTTTCAACATAAAAACAGATAGGTAGGCTAATTTTTGGGTTTTGTTTTGGTTTGGTTTTTTAGCAGAATATACAACTAAGTGAGCAAACTTTCCAGCCAACAGCTGTGAATTGCTGCACAATGTTGCTATAAAATGTTTAGGGTTCTTGGACAATGTAGAATTATCCAGGTCTTGGGAAATGCTAAAGATGTTATTTGAAGTGCACAGGTACAATGTGGGAAACTGCTTTGCTTTTAAGTGATTGAGTAGCTGCTGCATTCTTTAAAATTCACTGAATAGCATCAACATTCTGCTCTGTACTAAAAAAAAAAAAAAAACCCACAACCAAAAGCAAAACAAACATACACCACCAAAACTGCTGACAGTTACAGACCCCTCTCAAACTCATTTAATGAAAATCATTACTTACCTTTTCAATACTGTTAGAACATAATGCAGGTGTTTGTTATTTCAGACTCACATTTCTAGGGTCATATAACAAGGGCTGTTCTAAGACACGTCTTTATATGTCTCATTTTAAGATTAAATTGCTTAAATCTTAAGGATAGACTATAATCCACTGGTTACGAGAAACAGCCCCCCAACTGACATATTCACACAGTTTTTATGCACCTTTGCACTTTCATAAAAGAGAAATAGCCACCACCCCCGTTTGAATGAATTTAGATCACAAAGACATTTCCTCTTTTCCCCCTTCACACTAACAAATCCCCCAGAGACTACAGACAAGTTTCCCATCACCACAGGGGTGCAAAGGCCAAAAAGCAAACTTAATGAGGCCAAACGGAGGCCTTTTCTGGCTCAAATGTTAATCTTAAGAGTAAGAGAAACAGAGAGGTAAAAGAGAACCCCGTAAAATCTGTACGTGAACAAAATCACTTGTAATAAGGACGTTCTTTTGTCCAAGGTTATCACAAAGGGCTTTAATTCAGAGGAACTAGTGGGAATACAGTTCCTCTTATTAAAATATATTAATTAGTGTAATATATACAGTTGTTTCCTTTGAAAAGCAAACCAAACCCATGAGACAAACAGCAGGGTCTTGAAAGGACCCGCCCAGCCTCTTGGTTTTACTCCTCTGAGGATGGAGTCCCAGAGGCTGCCTCTGAAGCTTCATTTCTTTTCATGTTGAAAACCTTCATTTACAGGCATAAATAACAATGGCATCATCATTAGCAGCAAAGCTCAAACTTCATCAAGAGCTCTGCTGTCATTCTGGTAACGACTCTCAAAATAGAAAGCCTCATCCACAAACTGGCATCTGGCTTTCAAATTGCCAATTGTTCATGAAAACCCTAAATATGTTTCCCAGGTCTGAAACATGATTGTCCTTGAGACACTGGTCTTAACGCCCCATTTTACATGTGCACATAACAGTGTTTATTTGGTTTATCGGGATATTCTGATCCCTGGGGTTTGCAGCAGCGATATAAGTACAAGTTCTCAAAAAATATTATCCCATGTGCCAGCTGACCGATACACCGCAAGTTCCAGCAGTCAGCAACTGGCTCTGGAGAGCTTATTTCAGGTGAAAGACATTTTAAAAGCACAATTTTGGGTACCAGTTTAGATGGTAAGCTGTAAGTGCTCACCACAGAAGATACTGGAGGTTGTAAGTGTCTTTTGGTGAAAAATTACTGTATGTTCACAGCTGATTGATATTTTCAGTTTTATATTTCCAGTTTACACACAGATATATTTGTATCCAGTGTATGTTTATCTGCAGATCTGCTACTGGCCAAAAGGTACAGTGTACAGATGTTCTTAAGAAAGGGATGAAAGAGGGGAAAAGAAGTTGTATTTAAAAAGAAAACCCACAGCACCAAAGGTGATTTTTTTTTTCATGCCCGTTGTTGCCATAAAGCTTGAGTAAGTCAAGACACAGCAGTTATTTCACTGGCAAAGCCCTCTGCAACACGAGCTTATGAGGGCTAGCAGGGGTGAGAACTCATGCTCACGCAGCAATTCCGGTGATGCCAAGGAGAAACAGTAGTCAGCTCACCCTGCTGTTGGCAGGGCTAGGAATAATCATATTTTTTGCCACTTAAGTCAATTATACTTCATGCCTTCCTACACACACAGAGCAGACAGTCAGGGAAGGTGTTAATTTTACAAGTCCGTTTTTAGAATTCAGCCACGCTTTTAAGTCATGTTTGTTTAATCGCTGCTGCCACCTCGTATATACAGAAACGATGCCAACGGCACTATGTTTTTGACAGCAACGGTTTTTCATAAAAGGCCCCGAAAGCATCCAGCTTGATCAAACCGTGACTCAAACCAAACAGAGGTTCCCCTTACTGTGAGGCCCTCGGTTTTTCTGAACCCAGGGAGCATTCATCCCCCATTCCAGTGTTTGGCAGCCACGCTAACGTCTTAAAGGTTTAAGGAAGACATGGGGAGAAACGAGGAAAACACATCACTCGGATTCCGTTAAATCTCGTGGGAGTAAATTCATTTGTGAAGAACAAGAGAGGTAAAGATGGTCTGTGGGGAGAGAGGACTAAAGTACAGCAAGAAGATCCATTCCCAGTTCAATACATACGTAAAAATATGACTTTTCCAAGAGCTCCTCTAACAGATTTCCTAACTTTTCGCAAGTCCTGAGGATTTAGAGAGGTATGTTCTATCCTAACTCTTACTCATAAATGTTTTACTGTTTATTTTAGAAACAGAAGTGCATCTACCATATCACTGGTCACAATTTCAGTGTACATCATGCCAAAAAATAAAGATGACTAGCTTCAGAGTTTCTCCAAACACTATTGTAACCTATTGAGTCAGCAACAGAGCAAAAAAATGTTACGTTTCACAGTGCTTTTTTAACTCACCCTCACATCTCCTGTGGCATGTTTACTTTTTTTACTTGACAGTCTACAACCAAGTATTTACTAGAGCCATACTCGCTTGACTTGCGTGTAAAAATATCACCAAAGATACACACAGCCTCGCTGAAACCCAAGGAATAATGCTTACAAAAAAGAAACCCACCCACACACATGCCAAACAGAAAGAAACCAAACACTGGCAAGCAGGTCTATAAGAATTTAGTCACTGTGCTACTAAAGCAAACGTGCATCCACGAAGCTCTGCCCTCTCCCCCAAAACTGCATCAGCAGCAGAGTTTAAGTGTTATCTTGGCAATTTAGAAACTCACCCTCTGACTTTAAAAGCTATGAATTTGTTGAAATAAAAATCACCGGACTGTAATATTTCAGTACCACCATCCTATGCAACACCAGAAAACTGGGAAAGGGAGTTCTGCCAATCTCCTACCTCCTCGTGACCTCTCTCATAAACAAGCACCACCCTGGCTTTTGAGCTACGGTTCTCCTTTGTGACCCTGAGAGGGAAAAAAACCCAAAAACACATATATGTACACATATAGGTAGATACACATTCCTGATACCGGTGTTCCACTTACACATACAAACAGTCTATCTTCTAAGTTGAATTCAAGCGTAAAGAAGACAGCGAACAAATCCCGGGGCTCTAAAGTCGTACCTGTGAAAGGAACCGACAAAGCAGTGACACCTGACATAATCAATGGCTCAGTATTTAACTAGCAGGTTATTTCACTTTTGAGCCACTGAGATGCAACGCTGGAAGGAATTTATGTGCTTTAAGGTCCCTTCCAACCTAAACCATTCCATGATGATTCTATGCATTTCCAGAGATGACCTAGACGACTTCCATCAAGGGCAACAGGTACCGATATCACCCCTGACAGGTATTTATAAATCTGTTCTTAAAAACATTTTGAGATGGAGATGCCATAACCATCAAACAGAACCTGTTCTACTGCTTGTATCTTCTCCTCTCTGCAGAAGACAAAATAAAAAACCTCAGTTTACTTCTCCTTCCTTTTTTTGCAGTTGACTTATAGTTATTTGAAAACTTACTCCTCCCCTCAGCTGCTCTAATCTCAACCACTCCAGTTATCAAACTCCCTCGTATCTACAGAATTCCTTCTGACAGCTGTTGTAGCTGTGCTCAACTCTCCTCATTTGGGCCATCTTTGTACCTAAATGCTTCCCAGAACGGGACAAAATTCCGCAAGTGACGCCTTACCAATTCAGAGCGGAAGAGCTATTTCCTACGCATAGCCTGTTTCAACATACCCGATGCCGTGTGACACTTCTCCGAACACCTAACGTGCGATCGTGATTGACTATAAACCGCTGGAAGGTCTTCAGAACAGAAAGACCTGATCAGTGTCCCTACAGCAAGATTATTTACATCCAAAGTATGTTGTGCTCAGCCTTACTCAAGGCTGTACCCTGTTTTTTTCAGATTATTTCTCTAGAGAAGGATTTTAATAAATCCTTCAATCGTGACAACAGCTGAATTCTAGTTCTGTCCTCAGATACATCCGAGGACCCTCCCACGTTGTTCCAGAAATTCAGACACACAGAAAGCAACAACTGAGGGAAGATCGAAAGACAAAACGCCCTTGCTTCAATCCTTAATTGTATAATTAAAACACTTTTCATTAGCTCACCTGTTAAAACAACTACCAAAGCAGTGCTAGACAGCTGAAAAGGATTGTGTACATGAGTTAAAATACGCAAATCATGGCATAAATTACTCTAGTAAGAATATGGTACGTAAAGGGGAACAAAAAAAGTTTGCTATAAGAACAGGGTGTGCTCTTTTATTTTTGGTACTATACCATGGGCAGACAAAAATTCATGAGAACAAGCAACATGTGGGAAAAAACACGCTATTGACTTAAATAGAACAGATTTTATCCTAAAGTAACTTCTTTTATTAACTTCTAAGTAACCATAAATATCAAAAATATCACTATAAAAAGTTATTCATTTGTCATCATTTGCCTATGAGAACCCATCAGACCTCCAGAAAAAAGCACATTAGAAACTTTGATACAATATAAAGTTATAAGCCGAGGTATTTGGAAGATGTTCAAAAATCCAACGGGACAATAAAGGACCATGAAAATTCAATCTGATAAATTTTGATTTTAAAAGGCAACTTTGGGAGACATGAGCAATAAATGAGACACGATCCAGGCTACTTTTGTTACTTAAGACTTTTTTCCGGTTTGCAATGCTTGAAGACTAATGTGAGACAGGGGAAATCTGTACATTTGGCTGCGACAACTGGAGATTTAAGTACTAATTTAAATTCTTGAAGTCAAAACAGGTATTTGTTTGCAAACAAAATTTCCTGTGGTTTTCCATCACCTTCTTAGCAAATAAGGCTCCAAGATTTTTCAAGTTTCAGATTTTTATAAGAATACTATAACTTTCAAAAGTAAAAGATTTTTGCTGATTCTCCTTTTGTTTAACAAAATTTCCACTGACAGTCTGTTCAGTGATACCTTTTTAGGCAGAAAAAATGGTTTACCTATAATACACAACCATGTATCCTAGCTCAAATTCCAAGTTTTTGAACAGTAATTACCAAAAAATACACTAAATGTGAGAATTGGGGCAAAATTTTTGAACCATTGTTTCCGATAAATGTCTTCAGCTGTTGGCAACCAAGCAAACCAGGAAGATTTCTATTTACTCTTACTCCCAGTGCATACAGTGAACGAGCAAGTAAAAGAGATACTAAATATTAGCCTTAAAATATAATTGTCATTGACCACACTAAGAGATGTTCCACTTGGGAAACAGTGGGAAAAGAAAACTCACGCTAACTTTAAGCGTGTCATGTAGGGACAAAGACTCCCGACTCTCATTATTTTATGGCTGTTCTTAGCTGACAGCAGAATAAGGAATCAAGCCTTTCTCCCCGTAGTTAAACCAAGAGGCATTTTTGGACTCTAAAAAAAGTCAATGTCATAAGATCATATTTTGTACACAACTGAAAAAGATAATTAATTGAACGGTAAAATGCAACATCTTTAATGAATGCAAATGAACATGAGCCATCTGCTGCTGGCCAGTACATCAGTAGTTATATTATTATCTGCAGCATGTTTAGGAAAAACAATTTGTTATGTACCTTCTTTGCCAATCAAAGAGCATGTAATTAACTTCACGGGGAAAGAAATTGTCATTTTATTCAGTTCAATCTTTTCACAGCACTAACGGTATTTTACCAAAACACAAACAGCAGGGACTGCTGCTGCTAGAACTACTGGTTCTGGCCTTCCTTTTGATTGCATTTCAGAAAGAAAATGGGGCCAGCTATATGGAAGGAACATATGTATATGATGGCATCCTTGAAGAAGCTGTTGTTAGTAAGAACCCTATTTCACTTCACAAAAGACCAGTCGTATTCCCCCAAAAAAGCAGCTGAAAGGAAAGTAGCAACAAGTAAACATCCTCCGGCCATACCTACGAGAAGTGCATGCTCCTGTCACGAAGCAGCTGTGCAACCTCATTTGGCGGGGATGCACGTGCTGGATCCACCCTATATTCCACATGGTCTCCAGTGCAGAAAGCCAGCTGTCCATTTTCCATAACAAAGACCCCGACAAACTTCTCACGGATCGCCATAGCTTCCTCCCGGACTTCAAATTGATGGGCGTATGTCACAAAAAAGTCCTCCTCAAACCACTTCAGGCCCTGTGGAGCAGTTGGGTAAGGCTGAGGTGACCAACCCGGCCTAACAAAACGCCCAGCGTGTCCGAACAGAACGCAGTGCGGAGACTTGAGTAACCCTCTGCCATCTCCAGCAACACGGTTTAAAGAACTCGGAAACCAGTCAAAGAAAGAGAACACGAGCATCTGACAGAAAGAGGACAGTTTGAGGAGATAGCCATTCTCATTTGACAACAAGTGTTGTCAGTGTCAAGTGTTAGAACCAGGAACGTTCCCAGAGCCAGAAAAATTTTGGCTGCATTAGTCCCTACCCAAGTGGTGTTATTTGACTTAGTTACTAACAATTACAGTTCATCTCAAAGTATGATTAAAGGCCACATGATAATATTGTGCCCAACCAATCTTCTTCTGTAAAGTCCCACGCTCTACGAGACACACGTGCAATGAGAATATGTGCTCACCAGGCTCCTAAGCCAAACATAAACCACAGGTCTCAGGAAAAAGAAATCTGGGACAATAACTCAAGTCCAGTTCTAGCAAAATCCCAGTCCATAGCATGGATCATAGTTCAGGCCCTACCTGTTGTCCTTCCGACTTTACACAAAGCAGGAAGTCAGAGAGGAAGGACTGACAGCAACGTGATCAAGGAAGGATGGTAACAGCTTTTGGGATAAATCAAGTCCATTCCTGTGCTTTCAGGACTTCAACATCAGCTTCTACTCCAGACCACCTGTGTAAACACTTTGATATGTTTCTTCACGGAGAGGGTGGGGAGACACAGGTTGCCCAGAGAAGCTGTGGATGCCCCATCCCTGGAAGTGTCCAAGGCCAGGCTGGATGAGGCTTGGAGCAACCTGGCCTAGTGGAAGGTGTCCCTGCCCATGGCAGGGGGTGGCACTGGGTGGGCTTTAAGGTCCCTTCCCACCCAAACCATTCCTTGATTCTACAGTCATCTAGGAGAGAGCCCAAAAACATAAGGGGCGCTTATCCCACCTTGTGCCATGTCCAAGTTACCCACCAATCTGTCCCTTAAGACATTAAATCTGAACATCTTAGATGAGTACACGATATCTACAAAGTGTGCTTCAGTACAAGACATCCCACAGAGATGTCACCTTTTTTCCCCTCCTGACATCACTGCGTTTGCTAAGCTTCCAGAAGCCCTTGTAGCAGTTGACACTTCAACATACCCTGCTGTCATCCAATGCTCAGGCTGAGTGAGCAATAAATGCTGAGATACCCTCTGGAATACCAAAATCTACCCCGAGCTAACCTTTCCCAGGTGCCGCAGAGAAAACCTGTGTGGAAAAAGGTTAAAGGACCACTTCACTATTTTTCCTTTAAGACTGGGTCAATCCTTAATTCCACATCAGCAGGCTATCTTGGGAGACTCTTTATGAACAAAAGGGGCAGAAGGCCCGTTGGGGTGAACGGGGATCTTCTAGAAGCAAAGTTTATGGACATTGGAAGCAAGGACAGGCAACATGAACACTAGAGATACCCTTTGCCACTGTAGGGAGGAAATCTGTTCAGCCAAAGCTCGATTAGAGTTCAAGATGGTCAGCACTGCCAACAAAAAAGGGCTCTTTTAAATATGTTAACAGCAAAAGGAGGATCAGAGATAACACTGGTCCATTACTTGACGAGGTCGGTCACCTCACAAGTAGGGATGTAGACAAAGCAGACATTTAATGCCGCCTTCACCTCTGTCTATGGATTTGCAGCTACTTTTCCGCAACCTAAGGGAAGATCAAAGAGCACTATACCAGATCCCATTTCAATATCCCCAGAAAATGGACACACAACTGCCAGCAACGATACTTCAGCCAGTTCCATCTCATTACATCCCACACTACTGAGCAAAATGAGCACAGAGAGGTGATTACCAAAATTAAAAAGAACGCATTGGAGAGAAAGAAACTTCTGCTCCTCAAGACCCTACCTTTATTCAAAATTAGGAATACTTTGTACTTGCAAGCCTTCAGCGCACTTTGGATAATGAGTTTACATCAACTCTATTTTACAGGTGGAAGACCTCCAATAGGAAGACATTCTATCCCCCCTTTACAGTCCTGTGAAGGAATACAGCCACAATCCAGGACTGTTACCCAGTTGTCCTTGCTATGATTCATTAGGCACAACGTTTCCTCTGAGGTGCATTCCTTTACACTTGCTGTGAGAGTGATGCTTCCAGAGTGTTTCCAGAGTGTTCCAGTTATTATAATACATGTTGAAAACAGATTAATTTCTCCTTATTATCCTAAAATGACTGGAATCGTTAGGTATACATCAAATGACCACTTTGTAGCAGCAAATCAGTTTTAACAGAGGAAAAAAGTGAGGCTTGCAGTCTTGGCGTGTCTCTCCCCCATCACTGCTGGTTCAGTTTTCAAGGCTCGTGCCTCTGTTTAAATGGCCACTCTAACGGTTTATGTACCATCTCCTAATTGAATGCGCTGAAACAGAGTCCTCCTACTGCACATTAGGACGTGGCTCAGCCTGGCATTCAAACTGAGGAATTATGCAAAGCTGTCCTAAAGCGACATCCACAACTGCCAGCCTTAAATACTAATCCCTCTTCACCAAGATGAGTGTCCCTACGCTAAAGAAAGACAGCACACTTACGTGCTTACCGCATCGGAAAAACACTTCATCTTCACATACAGAAACATTTCCAGCCTTCTACAAACACGGTTGTCATCGTTACAAAAGACACCAGCTCCAAGTAAGTATTGACAGTGGCTGTCCAAGCACCGGTTCTTTTTAAACTGGTGCCACGCCACCATGTCTTCCAGACTCTCTGGTTCATCAGTATTCCGTGTGCCTCCTGCCAGAACCACTTGGGAAACATATGCAAGAGGATCCTTACTGAACTGTGGCTTCTCCATCAACACAGAGATCGCTACAGCAAACACCACGACCCATTTGCACTCATTTGTAAGCGCCGACTACAGGCATTCCCCCAGCTGCGCATTAGTAACGGACACAAACAACTACCGAGTGTCCAGTGGGACAGAGAAAAAAGGCGAGCAGAGTTCAACCCTCAGCAAGTTCGCACCCTCAGCAAGTTTGACATGAC
>NW_010239415.1:0-21300 GCF_000690775.1 Eurypyga helias
CATTCTATGGTTCTATGATTTTATGTAGGTAAGTTCCCAAATCACTTAAAAATGAGAAACTTTCAAATGATATAGCTGTAAAAATCAAATATGTGTATATTTGAAAAACAGGTTAAAAATATTAAAAGGATTAAAAATTTTAAAGAATATCTTTCCAGACTGATGCTTTATATGAAATTTTAGCAAAGAAATCTCTGCTTTCATAGACAAGCTAGATATTAGTGAGGAAAAATAAGTA
Source organism: Eurypyga helias (assembly GCF_000690775.1). Lineage (NCBI taxonomy): Eukaryota > Metazoa > Chordata > Aves > Eurypygiformes > Eurypygidae > Eurypyga > Eurypyga helias. Next base: position 239 of record NW_010239415.1, read on the forward strand.
TTTTTACTAGAACTTACAAAGCAAGATTAGACTCAGCTTCTACAATTGTACAACAGTGTACTGTCTTCTGAATGCCACAATTTCAAGCAGTAATTAATCTCTTGTGCAATAAAAATGGATTATATAAGTTTTCATGTTGATTTTGATACTGATAAGGGTATCTGTGAGGAAATGTTTTTGCCAGAGCTATGGACAAAGAGCTCTTTGATGGCCTTCACCAGTTGCTAGGCAATAGCTGAACGGTCATGATAAACTTCAGCTAAGCTGCTCTGAAGGAATGCTCATGCATTTAATGCCCAGTGCTTTATGCTGGAAGCCTCACATTCAAATCCACATTCTCCCAGCATTCATAATGGCATGAATGGAGTAAATAATTCTCTAGGTATACCAGTGTTTCTGCTCATGCTAGTAGAGTGTTTACATACTGCCTGTGCTATATTTTTAAGCTGAGACTCAATGAGCCATCCAAGTCAGATCACTGAAGAGTCAATTTGTTTTGGCAGTCAAAGGGGGAAAAAATCTACCAATTATTTCTTACAATCTTCCCAGGCAAATTTATTATTGGACTAAGTGCTATTTTCCAGCTTATTATGTTTCCGTTAGTCTGGCCTGATAAAAAGTTACCCAAACTTTAAAACCAATTTTTTTTTTTCATAAACAACATGTATTTGCTCTACAATTTATCTTCACAACACATGCAACCTCACAGTATAGTCTTTCAGAGTTAAAACCTGTTTGTATACCGGTGTACTTCCCATATGCCAGAGCTGACAGGTTGTACAACAGACTAAACAAGAGAACGATCAAGCCCCTAAAACTTAGGGAAATCTTGGTGTCATTAAAACTCATGATACATTTCAATTATTGTCCAGGACCTCACCCTTCCCATCTGAAAGAAACAAACACTAGATCACTTCTGTTCAAGGAAGCTGTGACTTGATGGTGGGAATTGCTTTCCTCTGTCAAATGATGGATGAGCAGTTCAAAGAAAGGGGAGAAACAGCACAGGGAAGTGGTGACAAAACTTCTTAGGCACTATTTAGAAGAACCCTCATTGCCTTTAAGGGAGGAGAAGTACCTTGCTCCCAAGTCAAAGATACTCAGAAGACTAAATAAAACTCTCTCTAATTAAGGAGCTAACGAAAGGATCAAAGATTTTTCTCTGGAAGTTCAGACTGCTGCTTCTTCACTGATGCAGCAGGAGCTTTTGTGCCCATGAGTTTTGGCGGAAAACCAGCAACAAAAACTTGTCAGCAGAGCATTGTATCAGAATTTGAAGGCAAACATCAGTATCTACAAATTTTAGTGGAACGATCACTTCTGAGATAACCCTGTTATCCTCCTGTAGGCCATACTGTTGTTACATACTGTTATCTGCTCCGGTGGTGCTCATCTTTTCATCTACTACATTTTAGGTAGCCACAAGAAAATATTACTTCTCCTCTTCTTACCTTCTTGATAGGTAGAAAATAAATTTATTTAATCTACAGATTTCAAGTTTTTCTTCTATAAGTGTGGTATTTCTTCCACATAAAGACCCACCACAACACATAAGCAATAGAGATACAGAAACCGTGAAGTATAGACTTAGGGTAGGGCAAACGACTTATTGAAGAATTCATAAGTTTGGAAAGTAAATACACTATTTATCATGACACAGTGCCCACGTAAGATTTTATTTTGTGGCACACTGAATATTCATCACAATGCTCCTCATGCTTCAGGAGCCCAGGGGAAATCAGCCAAGGTGGAAAGAAAACCATGTTATTGCAAGAGGTTCTCGGCTTGGGTGCACCAGGGTGCCAGCACCACATATGCCATTGCAGCAGCAGCTCATTTCTCAGTCTTAAGGTGAGGGAGATCCATGACAGTATTCTTATGTCTTTTATCTTCTGTGCGGGGTGGGGGGGTGTGGTGGGGTGTTGGGAAAACAATACGTACACATTATAAGCTAAGAAGCAAGGGAGAGTTCTAGTTTGTGCCTCCCAGGGTACCTGGTTACTTTCACCACTGAGGAGTGTGTCAGATGACAGTCCTCCCCATCATAATCCAGCAACAAATGTGCCTCTTAGATGTAATGTCAGGAGCACAAGGGAAGACACAGCACCTCACAGAAACAACACATCTGGTGATGGGCAATTTGACTAGTGTCAGATGGTGTCTGGCACAGCAAAAAATCACCGATGTTAGTACAATAGTTATCTGCCACAGCATATGGAAGAATAATATGCACGCTGGTAAATTGTAGGTTGATATTACTGCATCTGACTTTTCCATAAACCAATGCTATTGTTTAGGTACAGACAGCAGACTAGTGGTATTTCATAATTCCTGGAACTGCACAACCTTTACATTGATTTAAAAAATAACGTTGTATCCATATGACAAAGACATTTCTTCACAAGCAGAACTGCATCCAAGAAAGCACAACAGTAAGTGTTATCAGTAACACCCACATCACTGTAATACAATAAGAAACAAGCCATCTGGAGAAAAACCTTTAACCTTCTTATAGTGCTTTAATGCAAAGTATCAGTTTGCAAGAATTCTCCAATCTTTTAGGCAATTTGGAAAAATTTTATTTTGACAGCTGCTTGCAGAACAGATAAAATTAAGGGATGAAATTAATAATTACTATGATGCTTGCTGGATTGTGACCATTGAGAAAAGCAGTAGAGGTGGCTTTTAGATGGAAGTTAAAAAAAAAGTTTTGGTATATATTATTAGGAGAATTAATTATCATGACCTATTAGGGGAGTAAATTTTTTGGTATTTTTTTGGCTTTCTATTTTAATGTTTCTTACTCTTTTCTACTGTCTAGCTCTTGCATTCCCTCCAAATGAAGAGAATTTATTTATAAGATACAGAGAAAATGTCAAGGGATGAGAGCCTTTGGGAAGGAAATCATCTTCTGCACAGGTGGATGTTTCTCATTTGTGCCATCCTGTCATACGGCTCCTGGAACGTCATGGAACAGTCAGATTGCCAGGACAAAAACATTAACTCTTGCTTTTCTAAGCAGAATTAACCTGCTGTATAGGGAGGACTTGGTGTAAACTACAGAGAGGGTAGGATTTCTAACAGGAGCCCTGTAAATGAAGTGATGCAACAGAACCTCAGTTAAAAACCGAAACCCTAAATTAAAACAGATCCTAATTAAAACAAATTTTAATGATTTCTTGAGTTATATAACAGCTCATGACAATGCAATAGCCAACAAATGAGCTTACATTTTTGTTCATAACTAGGAGCTGAGAAGCAAAAGATTGTTCAAAAGGCATGTTCAAAAATACAGAAGAAACTTGAACCATATAGCAGCTTACTGTTGACCCAAAGCAGAGCTGCAGCTATATCTTGAGACTAATATAAAGGGTGGCTTGTTGGGTAGGCTGCCCTTTGGTACATGACACTTGTGCCCATTTCAGTAGCTGAGAGCTACCTTAATACATGCACTGTATCAGGCTAGTGACCCCTCCTCCCTGTGCAGTGTGTTTCTGTTCCCCAGTGTGATGCTACAACTGTGTCATCCAGCAAGGCAAAAACTTTCCACCCTTCTTTTATTTCTGCAAAGTTATATAAACTATTGCCTCTCATGAAATTCCCTGGGGAAAGTATAGACAACTGCTCTGTTCACAGGGCTGAGAGAAATAATACATTTACAACATCCTTTTGGAAACTATATATAATTTTGGAAACAAGTAAATCCTTCATTTGGGTTAGATAAGCATTACACTGATCCAAAAATTAGTTTCTCCCATCCTTCTTTTTTGGTAGGTAACACTTAACACCAAAAACTAGTAAGTCTGATGGTTACTTTTACAATCTAACAGAAAAAAATCAAAGCTATTCTAACATAATTTGTTGCATTTTAGTACCTTCCTATATTTTCCAAAATCCTTCATTTGCTTCTCCATCTATTATGCATACAAATAAGTATACAACTTGCCTACTTAATCCTAAAATCTAATGCTATTTCTGCAATATTAACATTACAGTACAGCTCTTTGAGAACTTGTTTCTAAAGCATTCTCTCTTTTTTTTTATAATTCTATACATAAGTATCTAAACAAAGGCCAGATGTCTCATGAGTATTGCTCCGACATGTGTAGCGTGGGAGGAGTATTTTTCCAGACAATGAGTATAAAGCAAACTATGCCATTTATGTCATATTGTGTGTACAGACATCACCAACATGTTGAAACACATGCTATTGTGATGACATCATCCAGGAATGGATACTCCATTTTACCTACAATCATGCTTGAAGTGTCTTTCTAGAAAATCTTTTTTCTTTCTAAACATGAAGCCAAAATAAGATATCACTAAAGGCAAAAATACTGTCTCCTTTTCAAAACCTGACTTCAAACACAGTCAAGGTTTGTGCTATGCTTGAAGCCTTTGTCACATCCCAGGTTAGTTACATCACACTGGGTAGGTAATTTTTGTAACCTGTTATAAAAAGTTGCTAGATTTTTATTATGGCCTTGTAAACCTATCTATTTTAATCTGTCTTCATTAACATGCTTTTGGTCTCTGGTGATTTGTCTCACTTTTAGCACAGTCACACGACATAGTTTGAGCAGTACATTTGGGATTTGTGAAAAGCTCTAACTGCCTGCAGCATGGTTGCTCAAGATCAGCAATTGTTCACGTTTTTAATGTGGGTATTCTTTGCTTAATACATATATTAATTTACAAAATTATATTTTGAGAAAATCCAAATGTAAATTTGAGAGTGTCCAAACACACACACCCAATTACCTGAAACTACCTGAAAGTAAGAACAGTCATGAAAGACCATTAACTTCATAACAAAATAAATACAAAGTAGTGTCTCACAAAATAATAATAGATGGCATGACGCTAGTAGTATTTTCTCATAATTGTCTCAAATTTTATTATTTTTGCACTCTTGTGGTAGTCATTTTCCAGAGTTATCTGAGTGGATGATGATGAATCACACTGCAGCTTGTGGGAAAAGAATAATCAGTTAAGGGAATGCTGGCTCTGGAAGCCTCTCTCTTTCACACTGTAAAGGGTTTCAAAGGGGAGACCCAATGGTGAGACAGGCCTTCTCAAAGAATATGAAAGAAGTTTAATGGACAAATTGCACAAGTAGGAAATGGATTCGGTTATCCAAAGCAAAGCAGGAGCCTTTCCTGCCTTCATCTGTATCCCCTACAGATTTCCACTTCCTATCATCCAATAATCATAAAAGTCCTGTTCATCTGAACAGAAATTAGAAAAAACACCAAGTAAACTGCTATCAGCTACAAGTAATCAATCTGAACTGCAGACACAGAATATTGTGTACTGTGAACAAAATGCCTGTGATGCACCTACAGAGCTATGAGGAAAAAAACCCCACATATAAAAATCAAAGTTTGGAAAAAACTCAGTAAAGACCATATCTGAGGACCATATCAAAAACTTTTGTTGAGTACAATGATTTGCTAAACTTCTCAAATAAATTATTTGCTGCAGGTTGTCTGCTCACCTCCATCTACTATGTCTGGAAGCACCAGAAAAACAAATTAAATAATTACATCATGAACGTGCAAGTCAATTAAGCAAAGTATTTACTTATAAAGGAATGGATAATAAATAATACTAGCTTATATCTGAAATCACAAAAAAACCAAACCCAAACTTCCTTTCTTTTCACAGCATAAAAAAGCTTTGTTCATTTAAGGTGTGTTATTCATGCTGACTTCTCATTATTAAATAGAAGGAGTCCATACAGACAGGCAATGTGAAACCTGACCCTTGCAACACTACAGTATCACAGTGAGACACAGTCCAGAACACTCCAAGAGGGGCAAACTTAGAGCATCAATAATCCTTAGTGAAAATGGAAGACCTTTCCCAGCACTTACGAGCATAGAAATCTATGTCAGAAGTAAAACTACCTCCTAGAGGCAAAGAGAATGTTTCATTGTAGCTTGCCCTTCTGTAGACCTTCATCATGTTTTCAAAAAATCTTGTTTTCCACAAACAAGAGAGCGCACCAACAGTGTCAAACACTAATATTGATGAATAATTAAATCTATATAGTTGTTAAAACCACAATGAAAATGATGGAGAAACTTCATGGGGGGAAAAAAAAAAAAAAACCAACCGCAACAACTTTCATGCAGAACAAAATTATGTGAAACAGTTTTCTCAAAAATTTGAGAAACTCAAATGGCAGCACAGCTTCTACGCAATTTATCCTCTTTTTGGCTGCCTGAGCAAAGCTTTCCGAGTTCCTGGATGTAATGCTTTACCTACCAAAGCTGCCAGCACAACCTTGACTATTTACATCTACTCAACACTATCCTAAAGAATCATACTGTAGGGGTGCCCAGATTTTAAGATTTCCCCTTCTATTCCCAGTTCTCTGCAGATCCCACACTCAATAAAGTTTCCATGACTATGAGTCAGAGAAGGGATACAGCAGCCACAGAACTGGCCCTTTTCTCCTTCCAACCCCACATACTCCCCCTCTACCCACAAAAGTCAAGACCAAGTTCCACCATAGTGGAAGCTCTCATTGTAGTTCATGACGGTCTCTTTTGTACCTGACCATCCTGGCAAACAGCGACAGTAACCAGTGGTAGGATGACAACCATCCGCATGGCTGCAGTCACAACGTTCAGCACAATCCATACCATATGTGCCGTCCTGTGGAAAACAAACAAACAAACAAAAAAACCCAAACACAACAACAACAACAACAACAACAAAACACAACCCAGAGATGGCAAAAATTGGGAGTTAGAGGTGAAGTTCTGGCCAGTCCTGCCTGAAAAAGCAACCACAAATATCTCCTGAATCTGTAATCTCCTTTCTTAATATATAACAATTATGTCTTTTGGAACATTTCAGCATCCTGCCTTTTCATTCTTTCAATTAAGAGGGAAAGATAAAGAATTAATTAAATTATCTTGAAAAATCCCAGATGAATGGACCTGGAGATGGTGATTCAGAATACAGTAAACCAAGACTATCAGAAGCTGCAATGAAAGCTTTCTTCTACTGTCCCTCTTCATTTCCCTGACAGCTGAGTTCCTGCTCCAGGGTCTGCAGGTTCCTCAATGAAAGGCAATTCAGCCTCCTTTCTGCCTCAAACCTTGAGCCCTCTACACATCGGTCAATAAGACACATTAAGCCACAATTTCTAAAAAAATATTACATTAAACATCAGATAAAACTGTATCTTCAGTACGAAGTTTACTGCATAAATGGTGCAAATGGTATCACATTCTTTTGATTAAAAATCATTCCCTCCACGCTACAGCGTATACTGTGTTAAAAAGAGAAGCTCTTTGGCTATAAGACAGTACATAGAAAATTATTTCTTGGCTATGCAACATTTTTTGAACCAACAAGAGAGATTGAAGTTACAAGTTGAACAACCCTCTTGGTGTATTCAGCTGTGCAAAAAGACCACAGCTGATTTTCATGGAACTACATCTAAACATTTGAATTTGCCTTTTCTGCTTCTTCCATAGAAGGTGGTGTATAGATCTAGGGGTAATTCCACATAAAATCAATCTAAGAAACTGAAAAGAGAAAAACTTTTATAACTGCATTCTCAAAACAAGGTGAAGGACTACAGTAAATTGATCTTACAGAAAAGCTGTCAAAACCAAATTAGAAACTATGGAAAAAAAGCTGGTATCATTTCAGGTATGTGGAGTTACCCACAACAATGGCAAAAAAGAAAAAAACATGTCAGGTTTAAAACCCAATAATTTAAATTCAAGGCAAAAATTGGTCTCGGTCATATTAAAAATTGGAATAAAATATATATGAAAATTCATCTGCTGTTCTTTGATGTTCATGCCTACATTTCTACTGAGTTCCACAGGATTTAGCTATTCATTTTCCATAATATTTTCCACATATTTAGTAGAGAAAAAATGAAAAAATAAGCACTGCCTTTGTTTAAAATCAGATTTGGAAAGAAAGGAAATCCTCAAATATGTTGTTGAAACCCAGTGTTTTTAGTCTGCTATGTAGCTGCACTGAAGTCCAAACTTCAGTCAAATCTTGAGTAACAATCTCAGCAGTGATATTAATTTTCTCAAATGATTGAAACAAACCGAAATACATTGATTTAAATAAACTCTCTGCTCAAAAATTCAGACAACACTGGACACATTTTATTAGTTTTCTGTTGATTCTCCTGCTTTGGATATTTGAGGCACTGGAAATAGGTAAATGCTTATGGACATCATTTGACACTGACAGAGAGAGCAAGATAATGAATATAGGCATGCTAAATTATCTGATATAGAAATGCTGTTAAGTATTATTTTGCTAAATTGGGAGCAGTGAAGCAAATGCCATGAAACAATGCCCACCTTTTTTAATAAGTCAGTTTTGAAAGAGCTAATGGAGCTTAGGAGATCTCATGATCCTTCAGAATCAGACACTAAGTGATAAAAAAAGTTGCTTTTGAAAAACTAGTTTCCTGATGGAGATGCATTGTTGGAAACACTGCATAAACATCTACAGATGGTACTCTGATCACCTCTCCAGAATGTTTTAGAATTTGTTTGCTACATTACTCATTATATTAGTCTATACTGTACTCATCTCAAAACCAAAAACAAACTAAAAAAATCACTTCTGATTATTCTGAGAGCAGTTCAACAGAACAAATTTTTATTCAAAACAAAGGTGTGGTTTCCAGTCTTACATGGTAGTTCACCTATTCCTATCATGTTATTGCTCAGCAGAGCTAGTCTAAACTGGCCAAAGCTTGAATGTGATATCGGAGGAGAATTGATGAGGTTTATGATTAGTTCCAGTGATTCCTTCACAATTATATTAAGCCAACAACCTGCTATGCAGATAGTAGTGCAAAAGTGAAGAAAATAATAGTGGAAGGGAAAACGAGACCAGAGAGAATTTTATTAAAATGTTTAAGTTTGTTAAAAATTTCTGAAAAACTGAAGTCCATTTTTGGAGCAGATGGATTCTGGAAAACCCTATTTTTCATAAAATATTTCATTTTTTGTGTATGAAATATAATTGAAAACAACCAGTTACATAATAAAAGTCAGTTTTGAATTTTACCATTTTCAAAATTTTGAAATGAAATATTTTTATGGCTTTCCGAAATTACAGATTAAGAAATGAAACTGAACTAATGAGGACCATGAATTTGTTAAGCCAATGATTTCTAATTTTGCAGCTCTCAAACTCTGGGAGACAGTGGAACTCAGAGCCCCAATACAAAGGCAAAGACCTGTCGTGGGACTGGGTAGTAAGAGTGCCTTCTTATGTCTGACTGAGAAGGAATGAAAAGTTCTTCATTCACAGTGTAGCTTAGGTATCAGCTAATATAATTAAAATTATGTTGTTTGATGTGGAATATATTTTTGGTATGTTTTTTCTCACTTCATTTTTACTTAAAGTAGTTATAGAGAAGCAGTTTGGGCAGCATTTGATAGTCACAGAGAGGGAAAAATTTGGTTCTGTGTTTTTCAAAAAATTCTAAAGTAGTTGGTGAAGTTTCACGTCAGCTTTAAAGTGTGAAAGCAGAAGTTTTCACCTGTGTATCTTTATTCTGTGTTTTCATTTTTTGTGTGCTGTGCAGCAGAGTTCTCCCAGACAACTATTTGCTGCATGTCCCTGACCTTGAACTCAGTCACGTATGGGCTACCAGGTGCAGTGCTCCTTAGGGACTTAACCCTATGAAGTCAGAACAACAGGAACATCCCCCTGCCCAGTATTATCTTACAGTGCAAAATTCAGGGAAATTATTAAACTACCTGGCAAGGGAGTTCACATTTTTCTCCTCTCCAGCCTGGGGCACAGGTACAGGTTCCATCCAGAGCATTGCAAGCACCTCCATTAAGACAGTGGCAAGTGAAGTTACAGCCACGTCCCCAAGTACCACTGGGACAATTTATTGAGCAATCTACACCATGCCAACCTGCCAAAAATAAGAATGAAAGTGACAAATTAGTCAGATTTTCCCCCATTCCTCTCTGAAGACGTTTCCCTCCACCCACCATGTGGCATCTCTCAGAGATGCAAAATGACAGGGTAACATTAACTATAGGCTACTATCAGCAGTTTAAGGTGCTCAAGGGCATCTGTAACATCTGTTCACAACACACATTTGCAGATAGGTGCCAACATACAAAAGCAGTTGATGGGAGATTTGAAATGAAAACAGACACCTGGAAATTTCACTGAGAAGCACTAAACTATACTGAAAGTTTTAAGGCATAGCCTGAAAAAAAAAAAAGTAATATTTTCCCTAGACTTAAGCTGCTGCTTTCATAATTCCTCCACCTGTGTTCAATACACACGGTTCTGAAATATGTTTTTTTTTAACGGAAAGCTTAGATGCAAAAAAAAAAAAAAAAAAAAGAGAAAACATCCAAGTAATGTATAAATTGGATTTCTCCAAGGATACGTAGAAGACCTTTTAGTGTATTTCTGTACTTCTCTCCAAATACAAAAAGAGAATGTAATGGAAAATGGTTCTAAAATGCAGCATTCACAACTGATTATGCCTGATAGCAACAATTCAGAGACTGCACACTGGACAGACAGATTTTTAAAAATGTGATCATCTATTGGATATAGAGAAACAGCATGAGCCAGTCATACGTTATCATCAGCAATGTCACAAGCCAAGTTTCTAATTTTGTACCTTGTTTACAGTAAGCCAAGGGAAAAATAATTTTGCACTGAGCCTAATCAATAGACTAGGCAAAACATGTATTGAAATGAAGCTGCCTTGTGCCCTGGACTGATAATTTTGAATTTAGGGAGTATTTCAGGAAAAAAAGTTATACTGTACTAGGTAGAAAACTGGAACACTTCATCTCAAGTGTCTTTACAGGATTTATAATTTTCCTTCATTTACATGACAATCTGGGTTTAGTTTAGTTTCACCATTTGCTGTCCTTTTTCATTGTGGTATAACTAAAAGTGCATGATGCCCAAGAAGATAGGATTATATATGGCTCAAGGAGTATTTATTCTCCTCATAACATAGGAGGAGAATCTATTTTAACAGCATAAAATCAGCTCCACTGTCTCTGACAAGAGTAGAAGCTGGAAAATTTCCACATTTGCTGTGACTTATTCAATTGTATCAGGCCCTCACAAATTTAGTGGCTACTCTAACCTACTCTCAACCTTCTATTTTTAGAAAAAAAATTTTTAGACAGGGGGTCTACAACATAGGCTGGGCACAGGATCTGCTTAGGAACATTCAAGAGCCTGCTCCTCCCTTCTCAGCAATCCTGAATCCCAACTGAGGGACACTGGACATTAAATCCTTCCTCACAGCAGAGGTGAAAAAGAAAACTGGTGTATTGCAAGAGCAGATCTTTAAGTGGCGTTTTGTAGCATATTTTGGGTTGAACAGGAACACCATGTAGACCTGCAGACCCTTATAAAGGAAAAGATCACTGCAGAACCGGGGCTGGAGATATCTTTGTTCCTGTCAAAGGCATGTGCTACTGGGAGATGGAGAGGTGGGCAGGCACATATGGTTTCTGGTAGATGTACACTGACCATCAAAATTACTGCTGGGAGGAGAGTGCCAGGCAGAGGGGTTGAGAAGCATGAGTCCAGTCACACTAATACTGGGAGATTCAGAAAGATTTTCATAGAAGCAAGGAACAGGAGAAGGCACAAGCTGGGAAGGGGTTAGGTTATGTAAGGTTTTGTCAGAAAACCACTGAGGAAAAAAGTATTTTAATAGAAAAAATTGTCAGTAGATATTAATGCCAGTGCTCAACTAGCAGGGAGAAGTCTGTGCCTCTCTGAAGCTGAGAGGAGTGATGGTGACAGGCAGAGGTGGTACTCACCCAGGCTGAGGGGAAACAGGGATATATATTTTGATTAGGAAGGTTGACATCACATAAATGGCATACCACCGGTCCTTCTAGCAGACCACAGCACTGCCAGAAGAGACAAGTGGTGGCCCCTATTAGTAATTCACCCAACCACAGTATCCAGCCCACTGAGAACTGTGTTGAGGAAACACAAACATGAGGTATGCACACTGAGCAGTTTTTTCCTAGTTTTCACCTCACAGAGGAGCAGAAGCTTAAAGTGTCTATTGATATGGTCTTCAAGGTGGTTTGCTTTTTATTATGTTTCTTACTTTCACACTTCAAAAACTGAAATTCATCTTATGATTACAGAAAAAGAAAATTTATCTGAAGAGACACTTACCTGCTTTGCAAGCACAAAACCCATCTACTGGTGAACAAATGGCTTCGTTTTTGCAGTTGCATACAGATGAACAATTTACTCCGTATGTTCCCGGAAGACAAGGGGTACCACAAGCAACACCCTGAATAATACAAATACAGAGTCTAAGAACTATTTGAGAAGGTTCAGACAATACAACGAATAAGTGACCTAGACTGAATCAGGTGCTACAAAAGCCAAAAAACATACAGCCTATGATTGCCTTAGATTGTCACAGAGTTATCCTGAATTTAAAGGAAAGGGAGTCCTGCATACTTCTTAAGTTCACAGTAAGCATTAGTTTTCTATTAGTTGCTGTGAGAGCTCAGGTCACATAGCTAACAGCACTTGATTAGGTCAATGGACATTATTTTCAGTAATAAAAAAGCTCTTTATGAAACCAAAACACAGTAATACAGCAGTTCAATGGAAAATAATGTGGATATGTAAAATATGTTGGAGAATTAATTTGGCTGAAGTTTTCACCGTTATTATTCCTAGAAGAACAGTCATACTATAAAATGTTTTCTATGTTAAATTAGCATCCAGTGCACAGATAATAACAAATGTGTGTAAAACCTGCAGAATAACCTGTCCTGAACTGCAAAAAAAAATGTCTTTGTCTAAAGTTTCTCTGGATGGAACATGACAAGTTGGTGCCACAAGACAATAACTGAAACCTATCATTCCTCCCTTTATTTACACCACAACAGCACACCTTCATTCTTATCAACGTCTTACAAAGCAACTAACTTTTCTTTCTTAAAGTGGCTTCATTTCAGTACTGAGAACCAATAACATGTTTTGCAATTTCAGGGTGTTATAACACACACAGCTGTACCTAAACATCTCTACCTCTTTTTTTACTGTGGTGGAGAAAAGTCACTCTGGCATCTTGAAGAATCTGGCACTTAAGTAAAAGCAGTGGAGTTGAAAACAGACTATGAAAGTGAGACGTATTTACCTTAAATCCAGGGGCACAGGTGCATTTTCCAGTCACACTATCACAGTCAGCACCGTTTTGGCAGCTGCAGATCTGTTGACATGACTCGCCATAGAATCCCGAGGAACATGTTTCATTGCAGTAGAGACCTGACCAGCCGGGCTTGCAGGAGCATTCCCCAGACATAGGGTGACAGCTGTCAGGAGGGGATGAAAGTATTAATAATTCAGGACTAAACATGACATCAGTTTTTTTTTCCCCCCCAGAGAACAAAATTCTTCTATAGATAGGTTACAGAAAGGATCTTGCATGCTATGCATAGAGATGTTTTACACTCCAAACCACGAAGCAAAAGGTTCTGTATCTGTATATATGAATGCATGCCAATTAAGATAAGAAATGTAACATCATACAACCTATAGATATTTTGGGAGGATGTGGAAAGAAAATAATAAGTATTGGTTTTCTATAGCTAGTTGAAAATAATCCTATATGAAACACAGTTTTTACCATAAAATATATCCATTATTTCAAACATTAAGGTGATGAAACCATTAAATTCCTCAAAATGTATTATTAGGTTTCTACTCCAAGTAAAATAGGACCATTTTCCTAACACTGTCCAAACTCAACAGCATTTTGTCTAAGAAACACAATGTTCTGTACCCAACACAAAATAATATCACAGCACCCAGTGAGTAGCAAGCACGCAGTTTTCTTTACATCGTTGGTTGAAAAGAGGACAAGTGGCATCTTTCCAGGAATGACACAAAATCATTTGCGTTGTGCAGAAGTCAGATATACCATCAGAGCAGTCATCTTTTGGAGAGTATCTCCCCTGTGTTGGCCATACCTGGTGGCAGATCAGCTGTCCCTACCTGGAACAGCAGTTTCATTGAAGGGACAGTCAGACAGCTGTTGTCTCATAACAGATGGACATCATCAGCTGTGCAAAGACGTATGTGCCGGAAAAGTGGACGCAATACGGTACTCTGTAGCACTCTGGCATACATAGCACTTGCTTAATTCTCACCAAAGGAAAGCCTTAATGCCCAAATCCAATATATTTACAATGGCAAGACTGTTTAAAGGTATTTGTCTGACACTGATTGAAGTGAAGTTCCTTTAAGTGTTCTGGGGAAAAAAGTGCCTTTGTCCAGATCACTCAAATGACCCATGACAAAAGACTGATTTTGCAAGACCTAATATCTCATTGGGGGGGTGGTGTTTGAAACTGAGCATTTTTCTGACCATTTGAAAGTTTGAAAAAGTAACTACGCGCACTTTTAGGTGTTATAACATGTCATAACAATACTGTTTGAAAATGTTGCAACATGGCAAGAGAACGCAATATTAGTTGCAACTGGTCTTGGACTCGAGGACTACTCTTGCCAAACTAAGGGTTTCCCATTGTTGAATACAACTAACTGACAAGATATTGCTGATCAAGAAAAGGATGCATTATAAAGGTTGGAATGTCATTATGCATCCTGCTCTCTATATATTATTGCATACACTACAACATCAGAAGAATTTGGGAGTCTTGGACATATACTAATATCCTTCACAGTATTAAGCTGGTTTACATAAAGTGAGAGGAAAGGTCTTTTCAACTAAATGATATGTGAAGAAATGTTTCAAAGCTCCTGGTGTTCATAGTCAACAGTCCTGGTTATTTGTTCAGTTCTAAGTATACTTGCCATGAAATAAGTTGCTACTGGGACTACTCCATACAAAATATATACAAAATTATGGAAACACATGATGCTGCAAGATAATCATATTTGTCCTCTATTTCTAACTTCCTGTAGGCACCTAGTGGCATTTTGGATCCAATTCCCATGTTTCTTTCAGTGGAAGAATGCAGGGTAGGAAATATGAAAAGATTGTTCAATGCACAACTGAAGAGTAATTAGAATATGAATTACAATCTATTTATAATGTAAGATTAGTAGGGCCATCATTTTAAGACATAAATCCCAGCTTTGTTTGTTGTTGGGGTTTTCTGCTTTTCGGAGAGGGAGACCACACGCATGAGCAAGCATTGGGTACGAAGCACAGGCATTGATATTCTGTGCCCCCCAGTGAGTGTTACTAAGGCATACTTGCACATATATTGATTGACACCAAAATTAGTATTCTGTAATTTGTAATTAGATGTAGGAAGCTGGAGCACTTCTGAGGGTTTTTGATGGGTTCTCATGCAGTTAGCTTAATTGGCAATAAGATTTATATATTAAGATAGGGAAATAAAGAGATGTTGAGAGATGCTTCCAGTACAACTGCTTTCATTCCTGGTCTTTTGTTCATAGTTTCTGGAAATAAAACCTTACCCTGTACAGAGGTCAAAAAATACTTGTGGGTAGCTGATGGTATATATTTGAACAACTAAGATGCACTTAATGATTTTCATATGATCTATATGGGTGTTATTATTACAACATTCAACTAAATTCTGTAGCACGCTATGTAATACAAAAATTCCATTAAAAGCGATTGAACATGTACGCACAAGTGCATTAGAAAAATGCAAAATTGCAAGATGCACTAATATTGACTTTAAAAACACACCCAGACTATATGAACTCAGCATTTATCACACCATAACATTCCACTCAACCTTATATACGTATCTCAGAAATAACACGACAAAACAAACAAACAAACAAACAAAACCAACCAAACAAAAAAAGCCAACCCACCCAACAACATTAGAACTCATGTCATGAATAAACACTAATTCCAGTGTGAACTGTACCAGATTAGCTGGTGATACAGAATGACTTCAGTTGATCTTACCTACAGGTGTGAAAGAGGAAGATCACTAGAAAGAGCTTACAAGAAAGAAACACAGGGATATCTCAAATATAGCTTGGAGATTAACCTGATACCTGTATGCTGTACACAGGTGTAACAAATATCCTCTGTAAACCTTCTAGATAAATAGGCAGCTACAGTCTGACCTTTTTACATTTCTGAAGTAAGTGTCACTTGAGTAAAGGCATGAAAAAACCCAGTCTAAAAATGGTTTAGAACAGAAGAACATTCCTGTACAAAACAAAGTGGCAATATGTTGACAAAGGCAGATTGAAGTATTTTTTGCTTATTCCTGCAAACTGGGTCTTCAGAAGGTCAAGTTTCTTTAAGCACCACAAACTGTGGATGGAAGTGGCAGGGACACATGGGTCTGCTCATACCAGCTCACAGCACTGCTGCTGTACCTCACCGAGGAAGTGTGTTTCATGTGGTCTTAGTCTCAGCAATTTAGCACTCACTCTAGCTTTTTTCTTGACTATCAAATAAAAATGGAAAAATCAATAGTGTCACCTAGTCACAGAGAACAGAGGTCTGTGTCTGATTTGCACCTTACCTCGAATCCTTTCATATATATCAAAGGATGCAACAGAGAAGAACTATTTTTGAAAAATGGCTTTTTCAGTACAAGAAGGTGGTCACTTGCTGCTGTCCTCTGCACACCTCAAAAGAATAAAATCTCTAAGAATATCTATATCTAACCCTCTACAAAGCATTTAATAAAGGCTGCTGATACAACTGAGAACAAGTATGGGCTTGCCTTTTATCCCCAGGAGCTGTCATCAACAAACAGCAGCAGCAAAGTCCCTGTAGCTTAGCCTACATAAAACGCAAATTACAGATTATTTGTCAAAGCTATTTTTATGCAATTTCCTCAATCATAAAACAGTAGTACAAATATGTATTTTCCAGACATATGCTGCTGTTTACATGTGAACATTTGTGATCTGATTTGACCACAAGCTGTCTTCCAGAGGTATAAATGAAGTAACAGCTGTGTTGAACATGAATCAGAAGTAATCCCTGTAGTATAAGAAATAATATACAGTGTAATGCATTCCTGTCAAACAAGGCTGCTACAACAGCCAGCAGACAAATTGTCAGGAAAGCAGCTAACCATAATTTATAATACTATAGTAATATTTAGACTACTAACATAATTTGAGAACTAGATATGTCAGCATTATGGTGCCATTTATTCTTGAATGCACTGCCCAAAGAATGAATTGCTTCATTTTATGTCAAAAACTTTGCATTTATTCAAAAGACATTTCAAGTAAATGGGCTAAGCAAAAGAGCTTAAACTGAAAAAGCGTATGAATGGAGAGGGAAGAGAATTCAACAAGCTTTGTTGTCACATAGCTTGTCAATGAAAAGTATCTTGAACAGCTCAGACAATCTACTGAGTGATTTTTCACAGAGGCCTAACAGAATAGGCATTGCCATGTACGTGCTTGAGTGCTTTAACATCAATGCTAAATTCTGACTGAAGGTTTTTGGTTTATCTATGAGGAATAGTGCATCTGTGGCAGTGAAATTCCCACCCCTAGCTCCTGGACCACCATACAGCCTTAGAGATTCTGGATAAGCCTTGGCCATTGTGCAATGATTTTGGCAGTTAAGCATCCCATAACATATCAAACATGCTTGTGCTCCTAAGGTGGGGAACAGCACCAACAATTCCGGAGTTCAGTTGCCTGGCCATAAAGTGTGCCAGGAATTGGCTACCTTGCATTGGTGGGGAATAAGAATGGGATAACTAGTCATTCCTCTCACAGCCCTGAGGAATCTGGGAAGGTCAGCACCAGTGATTACTGACAATTAGAGAATTCCAGTAATTTCCAACCCAGATGGTAACCAAGATAGAAATTTACTTATGTCCAAAGTCAATTATCTCGCAAAACTATAAATAGTCATTCCAAGGATGACCCTTTGAGCTCTTCTGGACCACAGTGGGCTGCGACCAGCATCTCACTCTGAGTGGGATATCTCTCAGGTTTACAAACTCTCAAGTTTCTGGAATGAAAGGACCTTGCAGCTTACACTGAAAATCCCCTTGAGGCTCAACTCTTCACCCATTGAGAGATGCACAGGTGTCAGATGTGAATATTTTTACTGAACTCAAGAGGATATTTTAACAGGTATACCTTTGTATATATATATCTATCTCTGATCTATATCTGTCTTTGTGCTTCTGCATGCAATTTTATGTTAACACATTGGTAGGTCTCTGATTAAATTACTATGTTGATCCATTGTTAGTTAAGTTTTGCTGGGGAATTATATAAGTTAACTGTATGATCCACTTTAAGAGCATTAATAAACTTTAAATTGCTGCTATTCCAAAGTTACATGAAACACAAAATCACCACACTGTCATCGCTACACCTAGTTCTTCAAACATAAACCATTGACCAAGTGTGGGACTAGGAGTGGATTCAGACACCCCTAGACTTCATTTTAAGAAGTTAGAAAGCAAGAGAGTCCATTCTGAAACTCATGACTCAATGGAAAGAACTTCCTTACTCTCTTTCCGTAATCCATATATATAAATCACACCAACCCAATTCTGATTCAGTTTCTCTGACCCTGTGTAAATAATTTTTCCTGATCCATGTATAAACAATTTTAACTCAATAGTAAGTTGATTTCACCTTTGTATGCTTTTGCATGTCAAATAAGTGATAGAGTGGGCCTTGCTATCGAATTCTGTGAAGTCGTGCTTTTCACAAATAAACATAGCTTTTCAGTCCTAATACGTTTGATGCTGATCTTTCAAGTGGCATAAACCACTCTCCTTCATGCCAACATCTTATATACAGCATACAGCAGCATTCTATGCAACAGTCAATAGGTTCTGCAATTTCCTTCACAGTTACTTTCAACAGCAAGAATTTAGATTATGGTCACAAATTTTATCTAGGATACTGCGATTAGTAATGTAATTAAGCATAAGTGAATGGGTAAATGAATGTACAATGACCCAAGTATTTCATCATCAGAACTGTATAACAAGAGAAAGGTGTTTGGAATTGTTCTACAAATAAGTTGTCTCGCCTCAACTGACATCTGACATTCCTCCCATTCAGCCAAAAGTTCATCTCCAAATAGTTACAGATTTTCTTAAGAATTTACTGAAACACTATGAAACCCACAAAGACACACAAAACTCAAAAATGGGGTTCATTGCCACCTGAGTAAGGAGAGACAGTAAAGCATAAGCCAATTGGAAAACTATTTTCATTTGATTCCAGGCATCAGATGTTACCTGTTTTCTAGAAAACTCATTTACAGGACAAAAAAATGTATTTTTGAAACCCAGATTTACAATTGGAAATTTTATATTAAAATAGGCACCTACACCAATTCTTATATATGTATAAAGAGAGAGAACTAGATTCTCCTCTCATACCTGACTCATAAGACTATACACCCACTGATTTCAATTCAGTTATTTGTCATCTAGAGTATGCCAGAATAGGTGAGGGACATACAGTGTATACTGACCTTATATGGTAAACAATATAATTTATTCATGTGATAAATATATAAAAAGTTCACACTTTGTCTTAACATTTATTTCATGGGTCATAGACCAAATATAGTGGTGAATATTACGATCAAATATAGTTGCAAACACCAAAATTCAGAAGCTCTTTTGGGCTGAAATTTTCTTTTTTGATATGGTTAGAGAATACCAAATACTCTTCCAAGTCATTTTGCATGAAAGTACTACAAAAATCAAGAAATCTTTTTTCAGATTATAGTCAGAATACTATGTTCTCTACAGAAGAGAACAGGCTAAAATGGTGTAAAGCCTACCTCCAGGTATTGGGCATGTGGCAGGGACACTTTTTATCACACTTGAGACCATAAATTCCCTCAGGGCAAAGCCTTGTTTCACAGTGATCTCCAGTGTATCCCGGTTCACAGAGACACGCACCACTAACATGGTAACACTTGCCACCATTCAGACACTTGCAGGTCTCAGCACACTGCACGCCATAAGTCCCCACTGGACACTCATCTTGGCATCTGTGATAAAAACAAACAAAGAAAAATTAGTTCTATTTTACAAAAAACTACAACTTTTGGAGATTTTATGAGGCACCTCTTATACTGGTCTAAAATGCCTCTTAAGTAGAGCAGGGATTTATATAAATTCATATTTAAAAGTGCCTGTTCCTCTGGTTTCTTTTGCTGCTCAGCTAGGTTGGTCTAAAAATATTGGCTCTGCAAATTCCTTTGGAAAGGTCTCCCTTGTATCCAACAAAGGAGACAAGTGCATCCACAGACCACTGCACTTCTCTTTCAGGAACCAGAACAGATCCAAACGATCTTGAGTTAGACCTGAATAAATTTTCAAATATTTCATTTTAAAAGCCATCCATCTGTAACTTTTTTAAGTGATCTAGATTCTCCACTTAACAATAGTCTGAATAGCCAGCAGACATCTGCACCCCTGCAGATGCTCAGGCCAGGAAGTTCCCTGGCAATCATGCTCAGCAGTCTCTGGTGAGAATATTTTCTGTGTTTCCAAATACATGGAGTTTTCAGAATATCTTTCTTTTAAGAATTTAATTCTAAGCTTTTTTTTTTGTTGTTGTTTTCAAAAATTCCTAAGATGACGTGGAAAAATCTTCAGGAACCCAAACCGTTCTTTTCATCTAATAGATGAAAGTGAAAATTCATAAAGGCTTGAGTTTAACCAATATGGGAGAGTAGAAATAACTTTTGTTGCTTCTTAAGGAAAAAATATCCTAATAAAGAGACCTCTTCACCAAACTTTTCCTCTTTCATTTACAGAGCTTTTAGACAATAGATACTTTAGCTAACAGTCTTATTTTCTTAATGTCAGACATGATTTAACCTAATGTTACGACTGTATGCGTAGCTGTGCAGCCTGACTACTAGTAGACAATTTTCAGTATTCTGCTTCTAAAACTTGCAACTCATTTACGACTTAGTTTCCAGATCGAAATTTCATTTGGTGATGTACTTAAGAGATATGAGTTAGATTTTTTTTCAGCTTTAACTTGTCTGTGTTGTTTTATAACTGAATTGTTAAAGCAGGGATACCTTCCACTAGACC
>NW_010239416.1:0-8646 GCF_000690775.1 Eurypyga helias
CACCCCTCTCTGCCCCTCGCCGTCACCCGGGCCTCGCTGGTGCCAGGCTTCAGCCCCTTCCCTCAGCCCGGGTGGGTCTCTCGTGCCGAGTACCGGGGCACCGGGGCTGCCCAGGACGGCACCTCAGCCCCAGTGCCTGCAGCCCCCGGCCCTCGGGGTGGGCTGCAGCTGCTCAGTGTGGTGAGGGGCTGCTGGGGCTGGCCTCAGCGGGAGCCAGGAAAGAAAGAACATCCCCAAGAAAGGAAGACCATCCCTTTGCTGTTTCCAGTGCCGTCTCCCACTGGCCCACGGCGAGGGGCTGTGGTGCGTGAACACGCAGGCCCAGCGTGGGACGGCAGAGCGGGCACACGCAGGGCTCAGGCTGGGGCTGAGGGACATTAGTCTAGAACCCACTGGACTAATCCCGTGGCCTGGTGGTCACCAGCATGGACGTGAGGAAGCAGGGAGTGGGACCTCCCCTAGAAGGAGCTGCCTGAATATCGGCTGGAACAGGCTAAGGGGAAACCACCCTGCAGATGTCTTGCTCTGTCTCCGACTTGGAGGCAACAGAGAGGGAAAGGCCAGTGGTATCCACCAGTGTCATCGTATTCCTGCGGAGCTAACGCCAGCTGACACGGAGCACTCTGATTTCACAGCCTGCAGTCTCAAGCGTGTACTTTTGAGACTTTCAGGGTTTCCTCTCCCTGTTTCCCTTCAAAAGGAACTTGGCAGCAGAGCCAAGTGAAGCCTCAGTGAAGGCGTGAGCTCTGTGCTGTGCCCCAGCCCGCTGCCTAACAGCCTGACCCAGGAAAACTTTGGGAACAGCTAGTTTTAGAGAAGCAGCACATCAAGAGACAGCAGTGCGGCTCAGCAAGAATGAACAAGCTCTAATTTCATTGCCCTTTTTCATACTGCAGGATCAAGGGATACCCGGCGAAACTGGAAGGAAGCAAATTTAAAATGGTGCAATGAATTATTTGTACCGTGTGTAATTAACAGACGGCATTTGTTACCATGAGGTTTCAGCGAGGCCGGGAGATTAGCAGGATTCAGAAAAGGATTAGACATTTATATGGATACTAAGAACATTCATGGTCACATTAGACAGGATATAAATACATTTTAGAAGGGATATAAACCGTGAGGCTTCAAGGCACAACATAACCACTGACTGATGGCGAGGGATTAGGGAGAAACTTCCCTCGTGGGCAGGTTGTTCTATAATTGTCCACTACGGGGGTTTCTCACACCTTTCTTTGAAGCATCAGAGAGCGGCAAGTGTTGAAGTGAGAAGACTGGATTAGGAGGGCTACTGGGCTGATCTGGTACGGCAACTGCTGTGCTCTTTGGGGCGCCGTGGGGTCACTCAGGAAAGGGACTTGCAAAGAGGATAAAGGGAGCATCAGACCTCTCGCATCATTACTGAGGCGCAAACCTCACTCTGCTGTAAATTTCCCATCCACAGCATAGATTTCCCGTGCCTTCCCCACCCAGGCCTCTGCCAGAACGTGGACTGTTTAATTGGTTTATTAGTTGCTTTTCTAAGTACAGTCTTCGCAACTTCTCCCCAAAAACCTTTCGACTTAGTTAATTTGTTATTTGCAGGAGACCACCACGTTATACTGAAACCCTGCCTCTGTTTCAAGGCACAATGACTCCAGGACTTGATCTTGAGCAAGGCAGTATCTGATCTCTCCTGTACTGTGTCTGCCTGCACTGGATTAAACCAGCTCCAGCTACAATGCGGTAATTGCTGGAGAAGACTGCAGGCTAACTTATAGTACTGTGTCAACATACGGCATCACTATAAAATACCAATAGCTCTGCGTGAGAAATCTTGGGGTGACAAATCCTCAGACACAGTTTCCTTTGGGGCAGTTACAGAACTCTAGAGTATTACTTAATGCCCAATTCTTCCATGGAACAAACTTTTTGTCCTCTGGCCATGTAAGAGGAGCTTATGTTGCACTTCTGCCTTGTTCTATCCTGACATTCCTCCCTGAATTCCTGTAATGTTCAGCCATGGCTTATCATACTGCTGCATCTTTGCTTGTTTTTGACACCAGGTCAAATAGCTTTGTAGCATCCCCACTCTCTGTCCCACTAAGAACCTTGTGAACTTTAATGAAGACCCCTAATCTCTCTTGTTGTCAGAAGAGCTACCGTCCAAATTTTGTCTAACTTTTTTTGTTTTTATTAATTTGGCTCCCTCTATCGTCCCCACTATTTCTTTTGGGCTGTGTTTTCTCTTATATTGATCGTTTTATGCAAGGATGTTGAGGGCTGCTCACGACTGCTTACGGTTGCTTCACTTTGGTAGATTCTTACACTGGTTTTAAATCACTTCTTTAGATTTATGTTCAAGAGCAAAAATCTCTGCTCTCCCACTGCACAGTAGGCAAAGACTTGGTGAATACAACACAGCATTTCCTCTTTTTTGATAAATATCTCCATTCACAAATTCGTGTGTTTCTCCCCTTCCAAGCTACCTTTGATTATGAATTTCCTGTTCATAACTAACCAAGCCAAAGCCTGCTCTGACCAGTGTTCTTTCCCAGTATGCTATATTCTTTCTCTTGATATTTTTTTTCTCCTAGGCTATTGGTAAGACTTTACTGACCTAATGATTTTTCAGCTCAGTATCCAATCCTGGCTGCTTATTGCCTTCCATACTTACACTCCTCTCCTGTCTTGTGTGCTTTTTTTATTTCTTCCCTCCTTCCCAAACTGTCAGTTGAGTGCTTGTACCATGTAGAACCACACCGAGAAAGAACTCTGAGGTGACGAACCAAATCAAAGTCTCATGTTTTTGTTGTTTGAGGTCATACCTGGATTTCTGAGCTCATTTCTTTGGGGGGGGGGGGGAAGCCAGATTCAAAGTACCAAAAGCAAATCAAGAGGTTGCAGGAGATACAGGAACTGAATGTCCCCATTCCTGATGACAAATCATTTCACCTGGAAACAAAAAGAAGGGAGGGGTTCCTCACCAACTGAAGGGATATTATCATTAATAAGGATCTCTTCTAAAACCCTTAACTGCCTTGCATTCCCACTTCATGGCTTTAAGCTAAAGCCCTGCTGACTAGGTTTCTACAAACTGGGTACAGGAGAACCTGCAGTCTTCCCCCTGCAAGGACTCAAAAGCACCTGCAGAAGGAAGAGACAAACCTCAGGCTCTCTTCCCACTGATTGCACATTCTCAGAATCGCGGCGCTTTGGGAGCCTCACGTTTTCCTAATTCAGGGGAACCAATTTGAGACTAAATTAAACCCAACATTTCTTCAAAACAGAACATTTGCATTTTGCTGTGTGAATTGCTTCAGGTCCCTTTTCAAGAACAGCTGCATTTTATTGCTCCCTTGTTTGTGTTGACTTCCCTCAATAGTCTAGCACCAGCAAATCTCACTGCTTTGGCTTCTTCTTGCTCTCTGAGTTAGGAAGTAGAAGACAGTTGTGATTTAGCCTCCCACTTCCACCCCAAGCCACTTCTACCTTTGAGGACTCTGTATTTTGATCCATCTTCAGGTTCCTTGTTCCTTTTTCAAGGCCTCCTGAGGGAACAGATTTTGTGGTTTACACAGCAAGGTTGAAAAGTCTTCCTGAACAGAGCAAAGATTGAAGTGGAATACTGAGCATCGGGGGTCTGGCTTTAATCCCTTGATCTGCCTTTCTGACTCAGACAAGTCAAGGAAATTGAGGTACATATGGTGAAAATGATGGCATAGGTTTTTCTGGGTAGTGGTGGGGCTGCGGTCGTGGAGGCAGCGGGAGGTGACCTAGAAGAGGTGTGAAAGCAGATGAGAAACTTGGTTTCCTGTAACTAAACCAGGAAAGTCAAGAGGAGAAAGCCATGTTGGGTTTTGATAATTACTTATTTAGAACCACTAGTTGGGATTTTGTAGGTAGGGAGATCAGTGGCGCACAAGGGGCTGAAATAAGATGCATGAAAGCCAGGAGGAGGGGAACACCGGAAAAATCCTATTTCTTTGACAAGAAAGTGCTGAAGGAGAGGAAAACAGATTTGGAATAGAGGACATGAGTGTAGTCAAGAGACTCTGTAGGAGGAGAGAGACACAAGGGAAGCAGGGGACACGAGGGATGAGAGGAACTTGTAAATGCTGTGAGAGGTGGGAAGTAGAAGAGTCTATACATCTGCTTCCTAATTAGGAGAGAGTATGGAAAAGTATAGTCACAAACACTCAGGGCATGGAAAGAGCGGGAATGCTGTGAGGAAGAACGGCAAGGAGCAGGGAGTGGCTGAAAGAGATGGTAAAGCCAGGGAGGGAGAAGCTGAACAGAGAAAATGAAGACAAGCATAGTGAAGGCAAGGTCAAGCAGAAGGCTCTGCTGGCGAGTGGGGTTGTGCAGGGCTGAATAAGAAAGTGAGATAACGAAGGTACAACATGTGGAGTCTGAGGAGCCTAACAATGTGAAAATTTAAGTTATCAAGAGAAAAGATGAGGGTGTCAATAAAAAGGAGAGCTGGATGTTAAGGGAGAGAATGAATTGGGTGGGCACACACAGCAGCTGCTGAATGGAGGCACGAGAGAGAACAGGATCTGCCTGGACAATGCTCAAAAGCACGGGAAACAGGAGTTAGAAACTAGCGTAGAACGAGGAAAAAACTGGCATTCTCACTTACTTGGCATTGTGCTGCAGTGAATCAGCTTGCACATGGCCTGTTGCTGACGTCGGGTATATGAGATCAATTCAGCTACATTTAAACTTCAGCTAACATAAACAGGGCTGCAGATTTCCCTGGGACACAAACATTTCTCTTTAGCTTTGAGTAACCAGGACTTTTTCCATGATTCCCACGGCCCACGTCATGGGCAACGTGAATTTGAGGCTCATCCGCTCAAGAACCCGTTGCTTGGTCAGAACGTACCCTCCAACTTCTCATGCGCAGACCCAAGAGCTGTTACGCCACGGAGGGTGCGACTGCAGAAGTGCGGGGCAGCGCTTGTTGTGTCTCCCGGATGTACACATTCAATTTGTTCAACGTACAAGTTAATGTGAAAGCAGTCACGTCTGAAAACCTGGCCTAGCATCTAAAAAACTGATCGATGCTCTTTGTAAACTTCCAGTTACTTGCTTCACAACACTGTTTTCAGCTGAGCAAACCACTGGAAATTAGGAGTAGTTTCACGTTACTGAAGTGTAGCCTCTCTGTTCATGAAGCATAACAGCAGCCATCCACATCACCATCAGTCTAGGCAGAAAATTAGCAACATTGTGACTTTTTTAGCTTGCATCAGCTCTCTGAGTCAAAAAAAAATCTACCTACTGGGAATTTGGCTAGCACTGATGCGCCAAAGCATCCTCCGTCATGGCTTCTCTCCTGTGCGCTTTGCGCTTTGGTATCAAACCAACAGATCTAAAGCCTTAGGTCTCAACAGATTTTCTGCTCTTAATCCATCGGGGCTGAAAAACCACAGGTTGTAACTTGATGTTTTGTCCCCTAGAGAGCAATCAACAGGCGAACGATAATTTGTGGCAATGGATTTGAAGCCGGAGAATCTGGATCTTTCCAAAGCTTCCCCAAAGAGTAGCACTGAGAGGGGCCCAGCGCGTACGTGTTCGTTTGTGGTGCTGCGGAGCACTGGTCCGTGCATCCGGCAGAGAGATGAGCCAGCGGCGGGGGCTTGGATGGCCACAAAACTAGATGGGGTGCTAGTGATCTGCCCTGGAAACCTTGGTGGGAAGCAGAGCCGAGAGACAGGCGAACCCAAACGCTGCCATCCCTCTCCAGGTATGTTGTCTCTACCTCTGCCATCCACGGCTATTCTGCGGGCAGCAGCGCTTCGGCATCAACAAGAAACTGTAATTGTTTCCAGAGCAGCGGTTAGCGATGGTGCTGATAGGCGTACTGTGCACTCCAATACTGGTTCCTACAGACTGGCTCAGAACGAACGCCCAGGGAGAGGCTCGCTGGGATTCACTGCCGCAGCCTGAGCTTGTTCAGCTCAGGTGCAGCGTGCTGCAGAGGCATTCACGGGCAAACAGCCCCAGCCGAAATGCAGAGGATGCTTCACAGCAGGTCAGTGCTCCATGTCTGGAGGAGCTCCCCATCAGTCACTCCAGGAGAGGAAAACTACCTTCCTTTAGGGGAATTAAAAGGCTATTTTGCTTACAACACATAGCGATCCAGTTCTCTGTTTCAACACCTTCGTAAGGGGGGATTAGGGGTATCAAAGCAGCTCTGGCAGCGCAGCTGAAATTTCCTTTGTTGTAACCACCCTCCCGTTGTCTGGACCTGAAGATGTGATGTGAGAGAAAGCTTGATTTCTTGTCTACAGCCACTGACCTCATACAGCTACGAGAAGTTTTGCTGGGTACCTACCTGTGCGGAGCAAAGAGGGTTCCCGTTCAGAACTGGTGCCAAAGATGGAGGTTTCCAGGCCAGATTCAGTGTGGATGTAAACCCCTAAGTCCATACAAATTAAAAAATGGTATGGTTCCGTGCATACCAATTACTACAACCGTTGCAGGAGTTGGAAAGGCAAGACCCGGGACGGTTTTAGGTAACGCAGTCCTTTCCAACATTTTATCTGACACCCGCCTGTTAGTTGCTTTTCCTGCTACGCTACTTCTGCGGTGAGTGCAGCCCCCAAATGCTGACTTGTTGTGACTTCACCGGCAATCGTTTTCAACCTCACCGATACCTCTGCTAGGGAGATACTCCCATCCCATTCCTTCCATAGCAGCCAACAGAAATTAAAAGTGATTTCTTTCTAAATCTCGCTGAGAACGGGAAACTAGGTTACACCAACGCATGGGTCTAGAGACAAGGCAGGCCTCACGGAGGGCTGAGAGGCCGACCTGGCATCAGCAGGACTGAGCTGTGGTTCCAGCTATTTCACTGAATTGCTCTGTGCCTTTAGCTAAACCAATCCATACACAATTCTGTGTATTCGTGGCAAGGTTTCGGTAGCAGGGGGGCTACAGGGGTGGCTTCTCTGAGAAGGTGCCAGAAACTTCCCCCATGTCTGACAGAGCCAATGCCAGCCGGCTCCACGATGGACCCACTGGTGGCCAAGGCCAAGCCCATCAGCGATGGTGGTAGCGCCTCTGGGATAGCATGGTTAAGAAGGGGAAAAAACCACCCCAGACAAGAGCAACTGCAGCCACAGAGAGGATTGAGAACATGCAAGAGAAACAGCTCTGCAGTCACCAAGGTCGGTGAAGAAGGAGGATGAGGTGCTCCAGGTGCCGGAGCAGAGATTCCCCGGCAGCCCGTGGTACAGACCCCAGGGAGTCTGGCTGTGCCCTGCAGCCATGGAGGGTCATGGGGGAGCAGAGACCCACCTGCAGCCTGGGGACGACAACACGCCGAAGCAAGGGGATGCCTGAAGGAGGCTGTGGCCCCGTGGGAAGCCCGCGCTGGAGCAGGCTCCTGGCAGGAGCTGTGGCCTTGTGGAGAGAGGAGCCCAGGCTGGAGCAGGTTTGATGGCAGGACTTGTGACCCTGTGGGAAGCTCAGTCTAGAGCAGGCTGCTTCCAAAGGATGGCCCCCCACAGAAGGGACCCACGCTGGACCAGTGGGAGACCCATGCTGTAGCAGGCTGCTCCTGAAGGAATGCATCTCATGGGAAGGACTCACGTTGGAGAAGATGGTGGAGGACTGTCTCCTGTGGGAGGGACCCCAGGCTGGAGCAGGAGCAGAGTGTGAGGATCCTCCCCTGAGGAGGAAGGAGCAGCAGAGGCAACGTGTGATGGACTGACCACAACCCCCATTCCCCATCCCCCTGTGCTACTGGGGAAAGGAGGTAGAGAAACTGGGATCAAAGCTGAGGAGGGAAGATATTTTTAAGATTTGGGTTTATTTCTCATTCTCCTGGTCTGATTTGATTGGTAATAAATTAATTTCCCCAAGCTGAGTCTGTTTTGCCCGTGATGGTAATGGGTCAGTGACCCCTCCCCATCCTTGTCTCACCCCACGAGCCTCTCCTGACATCCTCTCTCCCCGGCCCAGCTGAGGGGGGCAGTGGCAGAGGGGCTTTGGTGGGCACCTGCCCTCCAG
The DNA here is from genome assembly GCF_000690775.1 of Eurypyga helias. Lineage (NCBI taxonomy): Eukaryota > Metazoa > Chordata > Aves > Eurypygiformes > Eurypygidae > Eurypyga > Eurypyga helias. The sequence continues at coordinate 8,002 of NW_010239416.1, forward strand.
CCAGGGCCAGCCCAACCCAAGTTTTCCTCATCTAAAAATGGTCATATTTAGATACTCCAGGGAAGTTGCAAGGCTTAATTAGTTAATGCCAGTGCCTTGTCAGCTCTCATTACCATGGTATCTCAGTGTTTATTGCTTTGCAACTGCAAGACCTCACTTACATGCAAAACATTATTATCCTAGGTGAGATGGAGAGACTTAATCCAGTTTCTTTGTAAACACCAAAGGCAGGGAGTTGCCATTCCCAGTAATGGCTTCAGGATGAGGTCTGCCCTACTTGTAGAAAAGTTTCCCTGACATGTTACAAAATTTATTTATTTCCCGATACCTAATGTAGCTGCTCTTGAATCCATTTAAACTGCACTTTTACTGGTTTACTTAGTTCAGTAAATGTAATTAAGCTCACCCAGCATAAACACTGTTTAAACTGGTTTAGACACATCTTTGGTTCCAGCTAGGATCACTTTCTCTGGCGTAAATAGTCCAGGCAGGTCTCAATCAGAACAACGTCCATGAAAGTCTTTCAAAACCTGTTTGGATGTCAAGCTGCTCAGAGAAAAGTGATTGTAGGCAGCTTGAAGTGGGGGTTGGCTGGCAGACTCATGAAACCAAGGGATTTTAAGTGCCCAGCATCAAAGGGAAAGA
>NW_010239416.1:8663-29630 GCF_000690775.1 Eurypyga helias
CTTTCCCAGAACAGTCCCGCTTGTAACTAGGGAGTTTTAAGATACTCAGCTCTTTCTGCTGACCAGTTCAGCACAACCTAACCTGACCTTCCACAGGAGCACAATCTTGACCTTATGGGCTATTTCCATTAGTGCCAGATGTGCACTAGAACAGACCTGAGCTGCTGGCAGAGGGTCCAAGGAGCTGCCTTCGCCCTTTCTCGCCCCAGCCCCTCCACGCTTGTAACTAGGGAGTTTTAAGATACTCAGCTCTTTCTGCTGACCAGTTCAGCACAACCTAACCTGACCTTCCACAGGAGCACAATCTTGACCTTATGGGCTATTTCCATTAGTGCCAGATGTGCACTAGAACAGACCTGAGCTGCTGGCAGAGGGTCCAAGGAGCTGCCTTCGCCCTTTCTCGCCCCAGCCCCTCCAGAAGCTGTGCCTGGTGAGGTGGAGGGTGCCTGACTAGCCAAGGGGCTACAATCGGGCTGCTCTTCCTACTGCATGTCCACAGGGCTGGGAAATGCTTTTATACTCTGCATTTTGCAGATGCCACCTTCATCCTTCCAAGGCATCGGCAGCACATCCCTGTTCCTCGGTCTGGTACCAAGCCCAGAAATGGTCCTTCATGGGATCTGATGCAGCCCAAGAGTCGCACTGTGCATGGGGACAGGGGGGCTGCAAGGCAGTGTGGCTGTTTCAGTACACATGCTGCAGTGTGCAGGGAGCACTGAGCAGTACAAGTAGCAATGCGGGCGGCTACTGTCTCCATAAACCCTCTGGTTCTCCCTTCCTCTCAGCATACTGCCTTGTACACGCATCTCATACTGAATCCAGGACGCTTGGGCCACTGGTATGGTTTTGCATGTGCTTGTGCAAGGTTTTGGCTCCAATCGCCGTGAAAATCAATGTTCTGAAGCTGCCCAAAGGACTGCTTCCTGGACATGATTTGCATGGCAGTGGTCTCCTGGCTGATAAAATAACTTCTGGGAGGTAACCCTGCGTGTCTGATGGACCCCTTGTGTCCTCCACAGTAGCTCTACCCTTCAGAGACTTTCAGAGGTGTGGACTTAGGCCATGTGGTGTTTTTAAGGCAGGGCAGACAATGACAGCGGCTGGTCACCTCTCTTGGTCACTAGTCCAGTTTAAACCAGCAGTATAGAAGTGGAAAGAAAAGACCTGTTTGTGCCATTAGCAACGCTGACATCCATTGACTCCTCCAGCTGGTTTTCATTTACTGCCTCTCATCAAACCCTTAAGGCTCAGCTCCAGGGTTTCCCATGCTAATAGGATGTCAATACAAGCTGCTAGCACTCTTTACAGTCAGGCATTAGGCAGGAGGGATGCCGTAGGCTCCTGCACAGAGATCTGATAAATACATTACAGTCTTGGCCAGAGGAATCTCTAGGCTTCAGTTCCCAGCTCCTCAAACAGCTCTGCCAATGCACTTCTGCTTTCCCCTGAATTCAAGGTGAGGACCCTGTCACAAACGACCTGATTACAGTGGAATGGCTGCTCCCATGGAAGCAACTGAATTGTTTTAAACCTGTGACTTGATGAAGAGGCAAGTAACTATGTAATGGAGAAAGGCCTGCATTAGCGAGGAGAAGGGCCGGCTGATATAGTCTTTCTTCTGCACTTAATAGCTTTCCAGTTTCATGTTCCCACATCTGGCCTTTCCAGTTCTACCTCGCATCTAAGCCTCATTTTCCTGCTGGGAAGAGAGGGATGTATGCCGGCAGCTCTGTCTGCCTCAGCCCCCTGATACTGCCTGCCCTGCTAGACCACGGCATCAAAGAAAAAAAATCAACCACTTGAAGTTAATGCCGTATGTAATCACCCAGATAAACAGTCCGATTGCAAAAGTACTCAGCACCCAACCATCCTGCTGGTTATCTGAGTGGCCATCTTTCCCTCGCCTGTTCCCAGGGACCACTCCCAGCGACATGCAGTCAAAATGGGGTAGCTTTGCTGGCATCTGTGGGGTGACCCCTCTTTATGCTCTGGGTGAGGGCAGAATCTGCCCCCGAGCCCCAGAAGGTGAGAGGAAGGCTTTGATTTATACATCTAGACAAAGCCTCAGAGGGAAAAAAAAAAAATAAAAAACATGATGCTTTACAGAGAGGGAAAAAGACTTGGGGGGTTACAATATGAAGTGGTCAAGCTATTAACCTTCTCATTTAGAAGCAATGGTCACTAAATTATGGGGCATGTCTCCTCCCTCCTCCTCCAAAGAATGGGCCTTTGAAGATGATACTGGTCCGTTATGGGAACAAGCAATAAAGCGTCATTAATCCTGCACTGAAAATATGATCAAATACTGGCAGGGAATCACAGCTGAGCCTGAAAGGGTCAAGGAACTTAGAGAGACAGCACGTCAGGCACATAGCAAATCCTCCCACTGCCTCCCGTCACCCCAACACCCAGTTAGGGCTGTCTCCACTGGTGACACGAAGCATGCTACCTCACGTGGACTCCATGGAGGAAAGCTCGGCTCATGCGAGCTCTCCTAAGGTGGGCTGACTCCGTACGGGATGGGAGCCCTCCAAAGGGGACCCAGGAGAGCATGGGAGGTACTTCCAGGGTCAGCAGTCTTCCCTCCGAGTCATTGCTGAAGTGCCGCAGGATGCCGGGGGACAGGTGTGCTTTTGGGGAGGAAACGGGATGAGGTTTCCAGAGATCCTATCTTTCAAGAAGTAATATTGTGTATAGGTCCTAGCCACTCCTGATGGTTAAAAAACCCTTTGGCATTGTTTGGGCACATGTGCTCTGGGCACATTGCAACCTGAGCAATTGCATTTTGCTGGTCTTAAAGCAATTCCAGGCAGCTTCAGCTGGGGGAGAAATTAATCTTCCCCTTCCCTGGTGAAACATGCCCTGCTGTGCACAGGCTATGCTAGGAAAAACAGCTTGTTAGTACCTACTGTGGAGATGCTTCTGGATGGAACATGTTTCGTACGTTTGATCAGCGGTCTAAGTGGATGCAGGAAAGTCTCCGGAGGCAAGATGGGTTCCTGCAGCCTGCAGCTCTGATGTCCTGAGACACGTAGACGGGGCATAGCACCTTTTCCTGGCCCACTTGGCTTCCAACACCTGCTTGGACACGTGTTCTCTGTGGAGGAGTAAAATGGGAGAAAACCCTTGCCAAGACGAGACATGACAGAGAAACGCGTTGTTGCCCATGATGGCCAGGAGGTCTACGGCACGCAGTTCCCACACCACAAGGTCGTTCCCATCCTGGTGCTCCTCTGGGTGAGACCCTACAGAGAGCAGGGAAGCAAGCCACCTGTCTTCCTGTAGAGTGTCACCTGTCACAAGGCATTGCCTAGCTGCCAGCCATGCTTCACGTTTATTTAAGCCCACTGCTCTTTGATCTTGGGGTTGCAAAGAGGCAGGAGCTGGGCAGGTGGTTTTTGGGTGCACTTACCAAGCCATACGCCACTGCTGGAACACCCACGTGTGTTCAGAGTGACGTGGGATGGGGATCGTGTCTCCAAGCCGGCATGTGTGGAGCAGTGGTGAAGAGGCAGCAGCATAGGCTTCAGCACAAACTGGACCAGCCCACTCAAGCATGAATTTGGTTTATCAGTGACAAGGATCCTCACTCCCGTTATTACTTAGCCAGCGAGCTGGCAGCTAGCGTGGGTGGGCCTGCCCTTGCCAGTCACTCTTCTTTGTGTGGGCTCACCTGACCCAGCGGTCTCCAGCCTTTTGCTGGCCCAAAGGCACAAGCAGTGACATCCGTCAGGCAACACCGCTTTGCTACCTTTGTTGGAAGCAGAAACAATGCCAACAGAGGATAAAGCATTGCTCACTGCAAACACACAAAGAGCTGAGTTTTTGTGGGACCTACTCAAAGAACTTGTTGCTTGGGATGACACTATACAATCTTCTGTGCATTCTCTAAGTTTCTAAGCAGCCACTGCATCTTGCAGGAGTGAGTCCTCTTCCCAGCTCAACTCCTCCCGGGGTCCACCAGCTAGTCTGCTGGCACGTACCATTCAACTCCAGCTTGTGTTCTCCCATCAGCCTGGTGGCTGCAAGTACCAGGTTGCTCATGAGCTCTAGGATGAGGCCACCACCTAAATGATCTCTGGTTCTGTGTGCTCAGCTTTCTAAGGCCTCTCTTTCCTGGGGAATCTCTTTGCTTAGAGAGACAAAGCTTCACTACTTTTGCTTTTCTTTCCCTCCCCTCTCTTTCTGATGTAAATAGAGTCTCTAAATACCATTACTCACCCTCACCTTTTCAAAGCAAGTTTTCAGAACAATGGGAAAAAATCAGTTGAGAAATAGCCTTATAGGAGCCAGGTTGAAAACAAAACCAAACAAAAATTCATTTAGCAAAACATTTGGATACCACTACAACAGTGATAGTAAATATAAACCAAACCAACCGTCAAGATTCCCCTGCAGCCTTCCCAACCCCAGCTTTAAAAACCACGTTGGGGTAGATTAACAAACAGAAAGAGAAGTGAAGATGACTTGAAGACCAAAGAAAAACCAGCCAAAACTAATTCCTTTGATCCAGCTGAGAAAAAAAATACAGGAGGGAAAGAACTAGCATAAATAGTAACTCTATTTTAATGCTCTCAATTTTAGTAGTCCAACTGCTGTTAGTACAAGTGATCACTATGCCTCAAGCACATGGTCTGTGAAAGGAATAAGTTAACATATAGTTGTAGCTATATGCCTTTGTTAAAAGCCTTAAGGTGCTATAGGTAGAAGATAGGAGAGAGAAGCAACAAGTGCTGGAATGAACTGTCAAGTATATCAGTCTTTGCTACAAGATGCTTAACGGTGTTAGAGACTCCATACGCCAGTAGCCATGCTGTGGCTTGACAGCCTGCGTAGTTAAGGTTGGCAAGAAGTTCCTAGAGTGTTGTTAACATGAGGAGGTATGTGTGTGCATGAGCACATCTCCGTAGGTACACGTGTAGCCTATATAGATTGTCCCTTTTTAACCTTCTTGCTCAGGAAATTGCATGGACACCTCAAAGCTGCTGAGCAAGGAGCTACCTAGCAGCTCAGGCCAACTCTTTGGCCCTTCACCCAAAGCACCACGGGAGAAGGCAGGGTTTGGGAGGAAAACATTTTACTTACTGGCCATACCCAGAAGGTTGCTAGGGAGCCCGGGTCGATGGCTGCCAGCCCGTTACATCTTCTCCTGACATCGCTTTGTCGGTGGTCAATGCCCAGTGAGAAATAGTCCCTAGAAAAGAAAGAAAAGCCTATGAGCACTTGCTTGGGAGTGTGTCTCACTCAAAGTCACTGGTCACTTGCTGGTTCAGTGGCTCATTGATGTACTATTTCAAATTATTTGTGTATCCTGCCCTGGGGAACATGGGAGGGTCTCCCTAATTGTTCTGCCCTGATTGCAAAGGAGGAATGAGAGGCAGGATAGAATATTTTTGGTATACCCATTATAATTCCCAATCCTAGAACTGGTGTCTTTCATACCAGGCTCCACCACTGGCCTTCTCTGCCCTGAATTTCCTCCCACCTGTGGGGTGGGGGATGCAGAGGAAGGCACAACTTCTCTGCAGCCCCAAGATTTGGTCAGTCATGAGGTATTTTAAGCACTCCATCCTTTTCCTGCTGCTGCAGCTGCCGTGCCCCATGCTGTTTCTTTGTACCGGACCGAGGCATATTTTCTTTTCAGCACTTAACTGCTGCTCAGCGTTCCTCACCATCTCCTGTCCACAGGCAGAGCCCTTGCTTCTATTCCTCTCTTGTCCTTTCCCAGACAGATGTCACCTATGGTTTAGCACAAATTTCCTAAAAATGATAATGAACTTTACTTAACAAGGAACCACATGCTTATTTCTCTTCTCTGACTTACCTCGCCTGCCCATTTTGGGTGAATCTGGTGTATAAATGCCTTTACTTAAAGGCTACAAATAGCCTGAGGCAGTGGTTGATTTGCCCCACGTGTATGTGCTGTACCCAGCACCTTGGGCTCTGATGCACTACCACAGCCGAAAAAAATGCCCAAGCAAGCCTAGAGAAGCCTTGCCATAGAAGGAGAGAAATACTTGTATGATAGCACAGGGAACAGTTTCGGTGCTCCCTTACCCCTTGTGCCCTAACTTTAACAAAAACCACATCTAAATACCCAGCCCTGTGGGCTCTGATGCCCTACCACAGCTGAAAAAAATGCCCAAGCCTAGAGAAGCCTTGCCATAGAAGGAGAGAAATACTTGTATGATAGCACAGGGAACAGTTTCGGTGCTCCCTTACCCCTTGTGCCCTAACTTTAACAAAAACCACATCTAAAATTCTTTCTATTATTATTATTAAGCTGGCAGCTGGCTTTGCTTAGCCCTCTGAAGTTATGGCTATGAAAAATCAAACCAGTGCTAAGCCAAACCCTATCACTGCAGTTGTACTCATCCCGCCAGAGCCTCCATCTATTCCCACACAGATATACTCCAGGAGATGCTACCAGCAAAGCACTTAAGGCACAAGAACAGCCAGGATTGCAGTGCTATAACAAATCTTAAAATGGTTTGGGTTGGAAAGGGCCTTACAGACCATCTAATTCCAACCCCCCTGCCATGGGCAGGGACACCTTCCACTAGACCAGGTTGCTCCAAGCCTCATCCAGCCTGGCCTTGAAATCTCCCTTCATTGACAAACTTCCTCTCTAAACCTGCAGGTAACAGCACCTCACCGGGAGGTCAGACTGTAGAGGAACACAGCCTGCACACCCAGCTTCCCAGCACTGACATCCACCAACCAAAGGTGCCCTGGCCCAGGGCCAGGCTGCCTGAAGTCCTGCTGCCAGGACAAGCAGCCATAGGGAATGAATCTGCCTCACCTCTTTATTCTGGAGCCATGTGGGGGTTAATGCTCCTCTTTCCCAGTGGTGAGTGACCCAGATGGGGCTAATGAGTGCTTGCCTTGCTTAGCTAATTAGAGGCACGGGAAGCAGCAGACTGCAGTTCTGGGCGTGGGGTACTTGCAGAGGGAATATAGTGTGTGGGGGGCTTACTTCCAGCTTTTTTTGTGTCAAAAAAAAAAACCTCTGGCAGGACTAGCACAGCACAGATGGGAAAGAGCAATGAGACAAGTCTCCATAGCACCCTTCTCACCCTCCCTCTTCTAATCTGCATTATTCTGGGGTTTCAGGAGGAGGCAGGAGCAAAAGATTAGGAAGGCTGGACCATTTGTTCCCTTTCAAAGATAGATTTTCAGTACCTGATCCAAATTAGCATAGTCTTTTGGAGTCCAGCCTAAGCTTCCCCACTGCCACCACTCACTATGGTGGCACCCACAGCGAGGCCGGTGGTAGCCCTTGCCGAAGCCTGTCTCTGCACAGAGGCACGTGAAGCTCACGCTTGGTGTGGGACACTTAAGGACCCCAGAGTGCTCTGCAGGCCAGTCAGGGAGAGCTTCACCCATCCTCCCCACCTGCAGTGCCGCTTCCGACGAGTGGGGTTACCCAAGGATGCTGAAGGAAAGCCTTCCCTCTCAGAAATGGTGGGAGAAGCTGAGGGAGCCCTGATACGGCTACCAGCCCCCCACCTCCTCCTGGGAGGCAACAGGACAGAGAGCTGGGGGCAGGGGAGGACAGCCACCGGTGGGAGGTCTGCAGCACTGGCAGTGCCCACTTGAGCCTCGTGGCCGGGAAGGTCTGGGATGCGGGAGCAATGGTTGCTCTGCCGGACTCGTCTCCTCTTGGCAGGGAGGTCAGGGCCAGCACTGATCCCACTGCTCCTGGTGGTGCCACGTGTGGCAGTGGGCTGGCCAGCACATGACAGCTCCGAGGGATCTGGATTTTATTACCACATCGCCTCTATCTTAATGCACCCAAAGCAGGCCCTCAGCTGCCAACGAGCCTGCCCTGCATTCGCGGGCTCCGTCTCCAAAGCTGTGGTCTGAGCTCCCTTTTCCTTGCCTGCCCAGCCCTTTACATAGAAATTGGAGGGAAAAACCCAGCTGCTGCTGAAAGGTGCTTATTTTTCCTCTCACTCTTGCAAGCTGCGTTTCCCTTGCCTCTTTCTAGCCGTTATTTAGTTCCTTCATGTTGTTTTCCCCCGGCTTTTCCTTTGTTTCTTTCCTAGGGAAGCAGCACATCATTACGGCCGGTCTTTCTCTAGAGCTCTCCTAGTCGAGGTCATTATTTAGCTGGCGAGATCCAACGAGGTTGCTGTTTGTACGGCTGCGAGACCTAGGAAAAAGCAGCTAATCAATTCAGAAAATCATCTGGGTGGTAACCCCACTGTCAGCTTATTTTCTTCCCTTCCACTTAGACATCAAACTGGCTGAAGAGGGCTCTGGGGAACGAGGCAGGCACTGAGAGCTGCTCCTCTGCAGACACATCTGTGTCTTTCATCAGCAGGGCTCAGCGAATACCGCTAACCCGAGAGGGGAAAATCTCTTTGGAGCTGAGAGGCTGGTGGTCTCCAGCCTCTCGCTCTGAAGAGACCCTACCCAGTGGGGAAGCGATCGTTTGAAAAGTGGCTAATGCACTAACATTGTTTGGCAGAAACTGTCACATTATAGACAGGGCTGGGGGAGGACAGGGACAAAACACACAGCAAGGAGGGCGGCGTTAGGACAAGCCTCGCGTCAGCTAGCAGACCCGGGCTTGCCAAAACAGCTCGCGGTGGCAACTGGCGATAGCATATGCAAACGGTCTTCCATCAGATGAACTTGCTAATTGTTGCACTTTGCTTTCACCCACTCTTTCTCTGGTTGGTGCCTTTGGGGACTACACCAGGACAGTGCACAGTCGGAGCCGCAAAGCCTCTACCACCGCCAGCTTTGGTAATTAGAAGTGCAGATGCACAGCGCCTTGTACGCTGGGGCTCGGCGGTGTCACAGCTCATTCGGAGAAGATAAGTCACATCTGAAAGGCATCCTCTGGCAGGCCAGCTAGCCCTTTGAAGAGGGGTGTGGGATGTGCGTGCGTGCGTCCTACCCATGGATTTGGCCAGCAGTCTGGAAAATGTCAAGGTTAGGAAAGGCTGAGCTTCATTTGCTTTTCACAGATCCGGGTGATGAATTTTTCATTTTCAAGTATTGTTCTAGCTTGAAAAGCGAGTCTGTAGCACTGGCATCACAGGGTTCCACATCTGTCTATTAGTTGTTATGGACCACATTTGCCCACTTGTCCAAACAGGGAATTTTTTAATGTTCTGCAACCCTGCAAACTAGACAGGAGGCCTAAGGCTTTAGTGGGGTTTTCCTCTTCAGATGCCTTTATCAACATGGCAGGTTTTCCTCTCTCACCCTTTGTATTAATCTCCTATGCTGGCATTGCTTTTGCAAGGAGACCAGGCAAAACCAAGGTGCAGGAAAGGGAAAAGCACCAAGAAACTTTTGTCACTAGACGGAGTACTTTTTATTTCTGAATGCAAATGGGAAGCAGAACCCCACAGTGAAAACAAAGGCATTTTCCTCCCCAGTCAGGGTTGAGTCAAAGTCCTTTTTTTTCCCCTCCTTTGTGGCTGCAGCTTGATAAAACTCCATAAAAGAATGAGCATCTTGAAAAGATTCACTGGGAACTCATCTCCTTGTTTCATTGTATGAAATGCTGAGATACTCAATTACATCAGATGGGTATCAGGACAATTAAGGGCAGTATCACACCATTCACATCTTACCTGTGGAACTTGCTTCTGCCATCTGCGATGGGCCCCAGGGGTTTTAGCAGGAATCAGAAAAGAGTTCAGCAGCTCTGAAAAGTTTTATACAGACAATATTCAAAGCTGTAATTAAAGCAACAAAAGCTTCTAATAATATAAGCCCTACTTCAGCCCAAAGCTGAATTCAACTTTCACCTGTGGAGTTTGGGAAGGTTTTCATCAGAAGGGATGTTTTCCTGCTCTGACATACTGGGGGGTTTTGTGTCCCTGCCTGTGATGCTGACCCCTGGCAAAAACAGAGGGGGAGGGTTAGTCACAACCAACACAAACCAGTTCCTCTATTTCTACTTTAAATGTCAAGTAGTGAATGTGCTCACTGTAATCCTGAACAGTCCTGAGAACAAGGCAAGGTCAGAAGGATGGCTGGAGGGTGATGCCTGCAGGGTCTTACTCCAGTAAGAGCTTGTGGTAGCTAGACTTGTGAAAAGGTGCAAAAAAGAGAAATTGTTTTAAACAAATGCCTTGGAGCAGCAAGTTCCATGGCTTAACTACCTACTCGGGTGAGGAGTAAACCAGCAAACTTTCATTTTATCAGATTTATTCCTCCCAGAATTTGGTCTCACTGGCTGTGCTGCTGCGTTGGCATTTCCAAAGAGAAAGTTCCTAAATGTTTTCTCTCTAAAAGAGTGTTACCCATTCCAAGCATCCCTGAAGGGTGCCCGCATCATGCCAGCAGCGTGTGTGACCAGCCGCAGTCACTGAAGGGCAGCCAGAGCACGATTCCCCAGTGTTGCTGGCTGCTGCGAGCTGTGCTGGAGACCGAGGACTTACCAGCATCCAAAGAGGGACCAGCCCACTGCCTACTCGATCGTATGATGACAACAACCACATCCACACACTTAGTGGTGTTTACATCTGCGATGGCCGGTGGGAAGGCAGAGGCTGCCGAAGTGCAGGGGCTGAGTGATGGAGCGGGGAAGAGCAGCACTCCAGCCATGGCAGGACCGCAGCGGGAAGGGCTGGAGTCGCAGTTGAAGCAAACCCGCCAGCCAGTGTCTTAGCAGAAGCCACAGTAACTGCTCATCGCAAGCAGGTTGTGAGTAACCGTGAGCATCCCCAACAGCAGAGAGAAGACCCAGGTGTCCTGTTTGCCCCAGTGCCTTCCTCCTGCCCCTTGCTGCCCACCATGCCCGGCTGCGCCGGGAGGAGGTATGCGTGAGGCTGAGTTGCCCACTCTGTCCCGGCCGGGCGTTATTGGAGTTTCTTCCCAAAGCGCCTGCTTGTTTCCCTGCGGCCGCACGCCTCCTGATCGGCCCCACGGCTGCCGGGGCCAGGAGGAGGGTACAGCTGAAGGGGCAGAGCGCTGAGCGTTCCGGGGTGGCCACACAGGGGATTTGGAAGGGGGGAGGTTGGAGGTGGGGAGCAGGTGGTGCGGTGCTGAGCTGCTCAGCTGTTGTGTGGCTGGAGAGAGACGGACGCAGCTGGGCGAGGGAAGGAAAGAGCTCGAGGTCTGGCAGCCTTCCTGCTTTCCAGGTCTATAGCCGGCACACAAGCCGGCAATCCAGTTGGGACGTAGGGCCCTGGGTGCTCACAGTCCCTCCAGGGGCTGTGCTGGGAAGCACCCTTGCAGGGGTGCGATGTGCACGCGGGGGGACCCAACGGCACCTGGAGACCCGTGCTGCTTTGTGCCGGGGCCAGTACCCTGGCAGCAGCCGCTGACACATGCCAGCGGGGGCCTTGGCAGGGCTCTCTGGGGCATACATTTATATCTGCTCATGCAAATAACCTGGAAGTGTCCCCCGGAGTGGGACAGCTGGTCCCCGGCAGCGTTTTTGGGAGCATTCTTTATGTGCCCATGTAAGTACCCTGGCAATCTCTTTTGGGGCTCGCCAGCAGGGGCTCTGGCAGAGGCCAGGAGGCAGCGTCTCAGTCGCTGAAGCCATGCCAGCTGAAGCTTTCTGACAGCAAAGCTTTCTTCTGCCCCGAACAAAGAGCCAATGTGGCCAGTGTTATTGATCTGCTCCATGCCTTGCTGCTTTTAACGCAGCAGGAAAAGACAGAGGAGTTTTAATTTGTCCAAACAATTCTAGACAAGGTTAATACAACTCATCGATAAATGCCACTTTTTATTAAGTTTTAATTACAACGTCATTTCAACAGGCTGGACGTGCCCTGCCTCCCCAGCTTAGCTGGCAGTGTGTTTTTTTAAGGTGCGCTTCTTCGAGCTGCAGTGATTAATTCCCACTGCGGACCTAGGAGCTGCCAGGCTGCCAGAGAGCCCGACTGCCTCGGCGAGTTCCCCTTGGCCTCGGTCCCCGTGCTGGCACTTACAGCTTTGCGTCAGCGCGGCGATGCACGCTGGGCTGGCATGCCGGCAGGAGGAGGTGGGCCAGCAGTTTCGGAGGCATTAAGGTGTCCACAGACTCGATGCAGTTCTTGGATCTCCCTTCTTCACTCTAATGGAGATGGTCCCTTCCAACAAGCTGCAGCCTGGCTGTGTCTCAGCGCCTGCGGCACAGCCCTCTGTATGCCTTATGAGGACTGATTTCTTGTGCTGCAGTAGGGCCTCACCAGGGCAGAAGCTGTGTGCAGGGTTTAGAGCAAAAATCTTTGAACCTAGCACACCGCTGTACCTTGATACATCTTCATTGTGGTCCAGAAAGGGCGCTGGTGGCTGCTAGCCCCCTCTTCTTCTCACAGACTGGTGAGGATGGCACAAATGCTGAGCTTTTCCTCTTCTCCCAGAGGTGGGTTCTGAACACCCGAGCAGGAGACAGATAGGATCTGGTACAGGTCCAACTCACAGCAGGGTGAATAAACAGAAGCTACCAGAATCACTGGAGTCAGTCAGAAGTTCGGCTTTGCTTATAGTTCTCCCTCTCCAGAGTGAAACGGTGAATGCTGTTTTAGCATAAGAAGGCGCGTACACACACATGAACCCTGAGGCAGGGTTCCCTCCTATGCGCTGCTCTGCTTTCTGCTCCCAGCACTGTTTCAAAACTTTGCTAAAACACAGTTACTTTTATATGGTTGGCAATTTCTCTGTTTGCTCCCCTTTTTTTCTTTACAGCAACTTTCCACATCCTTTCCATGCAATCAAGGTCTTAACAAGCGTGAACTTCACTGCTGCAGATGGCACAGGGGTGACAAATCCCTCCTTGGTTTTAACGCTGCAAACCATCCCTCTCTCCATTGCCCACTACCTTCCCGAAAAGCCAGGGAAGTGGCATCGGTGCTACCCAGCCTTTATGGCTGCAAAGGGCATCTCACACAGACGGGCAGAGAAACTAGAGCTCAGGGTGCTAGGGAACTCACAGGGATGGAGAAGAGCTGGCAGCCAGCCTTCCCTGGGATTGCTGTCAGCTCAGAAGCAGGAGGGTGCAAACGGCCAAGGCAAGGCTCGGTGCAACCACAGCGCACAGGTCCTACTGCACGGTCTGCCTCGGTTGGTATTCCGGCAGGGTTCGGTGGTGTTCAAGGGAGCCTGGGCTCAAGAAAGCTCTGCTAAAAAGCCTCAGCGAGGGCCTGTCCCACTGTTCCCCTCGGCTCTGTCTCGTCACTGTAGACTTGCCCGGCAATCGCTGGACTCTTGGCTGAACGTGGTTATCATCACCCACCAGACCTGCTCTGCTTTTCTTGCCAGGATATTGTGGGACTGGGCCTTTGGCAGCATGGCCACTGCCCTGTGCCTGCCTTGCTGTTATCCCCAGCTCCGGGCTCACCTTCCCTCGTGGAGCAGCCGGCCCTCTCTGCTTCCTCACAGCTGACATGCTGATTGATGCCTACATCCCTGACGTTGCTTGTGGTGCTGCCTGGGCTGTCACCAACAGAGTGGAACCACGGTGGGAAATAGAGCTGTCCATCTGCCGAGGATGTATTGATCAGGCAGGATATAAAGGAAGCAGCTCTCCATATTATAATGCAAAGCAGCGATGGGCAGCAGCCACATACCAAAATCTTTATGTGGGCTAGGGCTGTGAGGCCTGTCTCTCAAAGTGAAGGCAGCCATGGGAACAGGGAATTTTAGGCAGATGGTGATAATGGCTCCCCAGGGCACCTAACGTCCTTCTGGAGGGAGCAATGCTAGATGTGGAGTGGGATCCCAGGGAAAGGCAGTGGGGCTGGTCCCTGCAAGCCATGCTTTGTCCATAGCTGATGGTTCGGGTCCCACAGCGGGCTCGTAGCAGTGCATCCCTGGCTCTGTCGCAGTGTATCACACACACAGGCGTCATTCTCAGAGCTGATGGTGAGGTTCAAGGCCCAAGGCCTGCTCACCAGTGATTGAAAGGTGGGCTTGAGCTATCAGCTCCCAGGGTGGGCTGAGAAGTGGTGGTGTTCCCGTGACTACCAAAAGACATGGGCTGTTTGGCTTGAAGACCCTACAAGCCATATCCTTGATGACTCTGTGCCTCACTTCGTGAGGCCAGTGATCACACTGCTGCTGAAGGGCTTCTAAAACTGACACTTACTGCATGCTCCATGCCCTTCTTGTCACCCAGTTTGGGGCGGGTGCCTTGAGGACCCCTCTGCTTGCTGTGGTGACACAGGTAAGAGCATCTCTTGGGGTAACGCAGCGATTCAGGCCAAGGTAAGATTGCACCTATCACTACCTGCAGGACAGGGCTGGGAGGTGCCAGGGGACAAGAGGCAAGATGTTATGGGCTGGGCTGAAATGCCTCTAAAGAACAGGATGAACAAGTCTAGGCATGCCAGAAATGCCCTTGAGCTTTTCCTGTAATGATCCCGCGTGGCTGGGCTCTGCGGTTGAGTTCATACCCCAGGCAGGTGACTGTTCTGATGAGCACCCTTCACCTTGCTTTAAGCTCTGTTGCTCAGGTGCTGGTACAGTTTGCAGCAAAATAAATGCCCGCAGAGCGCAACCCTGCCTTGGAAGCTGGGGGCTGCTTGTGGGGATGATGTTTTGCTGGCAGCACTGCCAGCTCGGACTGGCTTGAGGCCAGTGTCTGCATTTGTGGTGATGGTGTACGGAGGTACCTGCAAAGGGAACGAGGCTGAAGCCTTGTTTTGACATCTCAAGGCTTTAATAAAGTTTGGAGGTTTGCCTAGGCAGGATGAAGCTTGGCTACAAGACACATACTTTTGGGGAGAGCAGTCAAGTTTTATCTAATGCTCCTTGCTACTGTCAATTTTGTAGTATAAACTCGTTCCAAATGCTGACTTGCTTTCCTCATGCACAGGAGGAAAAAACCCCACATCCAACAGTGTAAATTCTGAGCAGCCAAAGGTTGGGTGCAGCTGCCAGCGTGCTCCCCAGGCTTTGCTATCCTCTGTCCCAAAGCATTTCTGGAGCCTTAGAGTACCTTTGAGATGAAGTGTAGCACACATGTCTTCTGGTGAGATGTCCATGAGAGCCCAGGCTGAGAGAGAGGGAAACCACGGTGCTGTGTCACTGCAAGGCCTCATGCTTCTTAACGACTGGGCTTGGGGACTCTGTGGTGGTGGAGCAACCTGGGTCATGTAGATACAGAGAAATGGAGAGCCAGTGAGATTACGTTGACGTGGAGACATGGGGTCTCCTGGCAGAGGTCATGGGGACACTCAACTGCAGAGTGATCAGGGATGAATTCAGATCTTCTGTATCAGGGTGTGATGGATTCCCGGGGCAGAGGTGGGGGCGTGAGGGCAGAGAAGTCATTTGTTTTAGGTTCCGGTTGGGGAAGTCAGCGGAGTGGAGTAGGAGGCTGGGAGTAGGGGAGGATGTTTAGGTAGAATATACCTTTTAGTAACAGGAATTTTGCCCTGCTTGCTATTCCAAGGCCAACCCCTTCTAAACCAAGCTAATCCATGGGAGACACCACAGCCTGGTGATGGACATACACCAGGGTGAGGATGTGACTAAGGCAAAAAACAAGAGGACACTTCCCACAGTGACAGTGGGCTTCTGCCCTCCCTAAAGTCATTCCCTAGAGAGGATGAGTCAGGTAATCTTGCTAATCCAGGATGTTTCATTTGCCTAGTTTGCTGTCACTTTTGCCCCATTAGGTAGGAGGGGGAAAGAACACAAGAATATAAATAATAAACTTGAGACTCTGCTAATATTCTCTGGGATCCTTTGCACAGAAACCTTGGAGGCAGCTTGGGACCTGCTCTAGATGACACTGAGCCTCTACCCCGAATACCCAGGGCTCTCAGCTTCTGCCCGCGGAGCCCTTGACAGCCTGCGGATTGCTCCCAGAGCAACAGGGTGCTAATACACACCCTCTCACTTTGTTTTGTCCTTTCCAGCCCTCTGCTGCAAGCTGACAGCAGCCAGGAACAACCCTAAGGGTGGATTTTGAAGGAAACAATGCAGTTTGACTTACAGATTTGCAAGCTCAGCAGCAGCCCAGCACGTGTGCAGGCGGCTGCTGGCGAGCACAGCCGGCTCCACTTGTTGGAGGGTGAGTGCTGGTGAAGCTGTTGGGCTCCTGGAGTTCTGAGCCCTGCTCTCGTGAGCAAGACGGATTTGAATCTTTACAGGTGTGCTGGGAACAGCCCAAAGCACCTTGTCTTGATCACTGGTCAGAGGCACTCGCAGCTATTGTATCTGGGAGCCTGGCAGTGACCACAAAGCAATGCCTCCACGCTCCCAAGTGATTCATTGTTAAACTGGGAGTTGAGCTTTATCCCTGGCTCTCTCCATTCCCAGCTCCAGTTCATGTAGCATCTCCCGTGCCTTATTCATTTTGGGCCATCAGATAGCAATGGATGTAGCTGAGGAGGAGCAGAAGGACAGATGGACAGAGGCATGTTTGGGCAGCAGAGAGCAAGGAACGTTTCTGAAGGGAGATGGAGGGTGAGCGGAGCTTGGCTGTAGGCTGGGAAGCAATGCTGCCAGCATGACCCACATCAGACCGGTGTCCTCTCTGCTGCCGGGCTCCCACTGACCTCCTTGCTTCTCTGGTCAATGGCCCATATTTTTGCCTGGCTGGACACAAAGTGTGTGTGCACATGGGGGATAGAAAAGAAAAATACTAACCTGTGCCCAGCCAGACCAAAGCAGAGGTTATTTAGCAGGCCAGTGGAGAGGTTTTAATCACCCCAAACATCCTGGGCCACTCTATTCTTAATAATAATTTATAGTGCTTAGCACCTCTACACATTCTAAGCTTTCTGCAGGCATTAACTGGGGACTGGGACTGCTTTGAAGCAGGGACTGGCACTGTGGTGGCTCCCAGGCCTAGCAGAGAGGAGGGGGTTCAAGGAGCACAGCCTGCCCTCGTTCACTGCCACATCTGCCCATGTATTTCCAGCCCCTTGTCCCACCTCACCATTCTCCTCTCAGAACTAGAATATGTATGTCCCTTATGTAGACCTGCTTTGAAACGGCGTCCATCTAGCCACTGGCCCGGGGAGCATGGTTATTTCACCAGCAGATACAGTAAATAATCACCACTGTCATGCAGGGCAGCTTTGTAGGGAATTGGTCCCATTTCGCAAATGAGGTGGCTGGCACAGAAAGGATAGCTAACTGGTAGAGCTGGGAATGCATTTCCTGGCTCCAACCTTCTCTTCCATGATATTTCCAGAGCGTGGCTTAGACTTCAGCGCAGAGAGACGGGGAAGCTAAAAGACACCCTGATGATCTGTACTCTCAGAAATGCTCCTTGGTTTGGATTTGGCTTATGCGAAGTGGGGTGCTCACACAGGAGAAACAGCCAGGTCTGCACCATCTGTAGGCCCAACCCCTGCTGGGTTTGTCATCACTGCGTCTTTTGCCATCACCTACACATGCTGCAGAGCTTTAATCTGGGGCTAGGACTGTGCTGGCACACAGCAAGCTGATCCTCCACGCAGAGGCTGCAGCAGAAAAAGAGGACTCTGCAGGATGCTGCAAAGCAACTGTGCTACCCCAGCTGAAAGATGAAGTGAAAAACACATGTCTGCGAGCCCGATTGCGGTCCTTCCCCCTTCCTGCACCCCACTGATAGGGGCTGTGTCCATCCACGCTCCCCTTTGCGCCGCTGCTGCAGCAAGGGGCTGGACTGTGGGAGCAGGGCGCTCCCCTTTGCACTGCTGCGGCAAGGGGCTGGACTGTGGGAGCAGGCAGCCAGCTGTGGCAGCAGCAGGGAAGACGCAGGAGGGAGAGGTGGGGAAATGCGCTGGAGGAGGTGGTAGCTATCACCTCCAAGAAGCTCAGAAGGTTTGAAAAAAAAAAAAAACCAAAAAACTGTTTCGCGTACTGAACTGAAACTGAACCAAGGGGAATTCAGTGAGAGCGCAAAGTGGTGGCCACCAGCTATTTAAAGCTTCCTATGCATCTGATGTGCAGCTGGGCATAAAGAGAGGGTGTGCCCGTGGCTTGCAGAGATGTGCCCACAGCAGCTTTGAACCTGGGTTTTTAAACACTGCTAGGTACAGCCGCAGCAGCCGAGAGGTCAGCATCAGCTAGAAGCCACCGAGGGACCAGGGAATAGCTGGGGCATCTGAGGAGGGAGCAGGCATGACTGGTGCCCCTATTAGCCCTAGCTAAACAGCAAGCAGGACCAGAGCCAGGGAGTTTGAGATTATTTCAAGAGCCAGTCAAGACTGGAGAGGAACTGCGGTCACAGGCTCATAGACAGACACACAGAACTATTGCACAACTTCCAGCCAGGCTTCCCACTTCTCAGCAAGAATTCAAACTAGCTAAGAGATGTCAGCATGGAATAACCCCTATAGCATTCCTTGTTGGCCTTTTATACAGGGTAGGTCTTCCTATACCATGTTTTAGTTCCCAGGGAGGTCTGAAACCAGAGCGGTGAATGCCTGCAGGCACTAGAGGAATCCAGGTCTTGCCCCAAATGGGGTTCCTGGCTGGTGGTAGCCATACCCCAGCTTGGGTTGTCCTGTTCTCCCTCCTTCCACCCTCCACGTACAGACGGATCCTGCCTAAAAGCAGCTGCAGTCTTACTTCACCAGGGTTGGCCTCCCACGATTGTTGTTTTCAGAGCGTGGACCACATTTTAACAGAGGGCAAAGCATCTCAGACACCTTGTTTCCGAGCACAACTCTTGCAACATCTGTACAGCACTCTCCTGGCAATGGCTGGGACTGCTTACATGGAACAGTCCCATTAAAGAAGTGTTTTAGCACTGGACTTTGTCTGTGGTTTTCAAACTTGATTTGATGGGATGAACGAGTGCTGCAAATCTCCGAGGCACACTGGCAGGCACTTTCAAGACCCCTGCCTGGCTCTGAGCTGCTCTTTGAGGTACTTTGCACAGCTTTTTAACCCCTCCGGATGCTCCTCCGCAGAGACCTGTCTCTAGCACCCAATTGTTCCCTGCAGAGGCGGTTTTCTAACTGCCTAGCGTGAATTTGGTTTTATGGTCCTAGTGCCAGGCTTTACTACTCCGAGATAATTAGAGCAAATCCCTTCCTTTGCTTATATTGTTCCCTTGAAGGTATTTGCAGGCAGAATGCTTGTCCTTGCAGAGCCGTCCCTTTTCCACTCCACGCGCTTCGTTCTGTGGTCTCCCCCCCTACCTCCCTGGATTGCTTTCATCAGCTGTGCAGACCATTGCATAGCTAGGTTGTCTTTCCACTCTTCTGACCTCCCTTAGGGAGCGGGGTCATCTTGAGATTCCAGAAAAAACCCCATCCTGCTGAGGCGTGAGCAAGGGGCCGCAGCCCCCCCCCAGACACACGGACCCGGCTGGGGCTTGGGGAGCACTGGGGGATCCCGGCTGATCCCTGCATGAATGCTGGGACTAATCTTGGTGACAGCAAAGGGTGAAAGGAACGGGAGAGGAGGGAAAGCTGGCGAGCGTCCAGCTGGAATATTCAAGGGGGGGCCTCTCCACCCTGCTTTCAATCTGTTGCAGTGATGCCAGCTAATGAAATTTAACATATTATTGGCCAGATTCTACTTTCTCTGCCTCAAAACTGATTTTTGTGACTGCTGTGGGTCGTTTTCAATAGCTCTTGGCTTATGAGATGTTTTTGGGTTTTAATTAAAAAAATTAAAATCGTTAAAATTTTGATGAAATTAAACCAAATGGACTTTGTTCTCCACTGGAAGCTGTTTATATAACATCTGCTTTAAATAACTTCAAAAGTCAGTCCATTCAACTGCACAAAATAAAACGGTGAAATTACAATATTTGATGTGATTAAAAAACCCCAAACAAACAAACCCCAAAACAAAAACCCCAAAATAAATCAGGCCATACCCACCTCCACCTGACCCACTCCCCAGGCACAAGCTTAGCCCTGTGTGCCCGGCACGGCCGGTGGGATTGACGCTCATACAGCTGGCAAAGACTCGGCAAAATCATTTAAAACTACTTTCACAAATTGCTGTTTTCTCAGCCCATTAGTAAGTGGAGTATTGCAGCGCTCTGGGCTTCAAATGCACCACGTTCTACTCTATACCCAAGCTCGCGTATTCCCGGGACAGCCTAAGCGGGGCTTGTGTTTCCCTGTATGGGGAATTTCTTCCAGGATATGTCAAAGCCTCGAGTGCGTACCAGGGTAGCAGGAGGGCTGCACAGACACGTCTCGATGGCCTCGCAGGCGGGCAGTGACGGGGTAGGGAGTCCATCTCTGTTCTGGGTGGGGGGGAGCTGGCAGGGTTCCCATAGGTGACCCCACTGCTTTGGAACCCCAGTTCCCAGCTCAGCTCCCTTCAGCTGCCTGTGTCCCGCTTTCTCATAACCTCCCCCGCCTCCTCCTCCTCTTTATATATTCATGAAGCAGCAGGGAAGGGGATAAATAAGCTGAGCGAGCGAGGGCGGTCGCACAGGAAGAGGAACTCGGCGCCAGCGGGTGCCTCACTCGGCACCGCCGGCACTGATCCTGCCGCCTGATCTTTGCCGGGACACTACCGGCTTGCAAGAGAGAGAACTGTTCCTGCTCTCTCGGACAGCAGCTGGATGAGCTCTGGATGCAAGGAGGAGGAAAGTTAACAGTAAGTGAGTCAGTCTCACCAGGGATAAGATAGCGCCTTCTGAGATGTTTCTTTCCCAGAGCCAGGCCTGATGCAGGGCTGTGCCTCCCCCTCTCCCACTCTGTTCCCAGCAGATTGCTCCCTGAGCACATCTTCACCTCCTGGGACCCACTGATGGGGCAGAAGTTGAGGGGCCGGAGGCACCACGGGAGGAGGAGAAGCTGGAAGCAGAAGGCACATGCTCAAGCAAGGACTTGCTATGTAATTCACGGGGGACCATTTCAAAACATTGAGCCTCTCTCCAGCCTGCTTTGGTCTGGAGGGTCACTGAAGACTGGTGTTGAAGGGTTATATTGCAGCTGTGCTTTTTTTGGGAAGGGCAGAGTTCTCCGTGTTCACATGTGCCTGTCTCCTGTGAGCTCTTACTACTCCCATGGTTTCCCTTCCTCTTTCTTCTGGGATTGCAAGGAAGGGACATGACTCTGGTCACTGCAGGAGAAGCCAGTGGTTTCCTGCCTGTAA
>NW_010239417.1:0-10163 GCF_000690775.1 Eurypyga helias
AAACCATTCTGTGATTCTGTAATTATGTTGAAGTAAATCAAAACAACAAAGCCAAACAAAAACCCAAACAACAACAACAACAAAACTCACCACCCCCACCCCCAAAGTTTTTCCTCATCACAAACAGCTGTACAAGTCACAACAATGCAAGAATGTACCTTTTTCTAGAACTCTACAACTTCTGTTAGTGGGAGAAGTTTTCAGGAACCAAGCCTGTTAACCTCAAAACCATGTATCTGCTCTCCCAGTGTCACATTTTATGGTGACAATTCACTTTTGTGATGGTAACTAAATCACATACTACTCAGGAACATGTACTCCACATCATTTAGTAAGACTATGTGGAATATACCTTCATAAACATAAAGGTCTGTAAACTGTAAAAGAAATCAGCTT
Source organism: Eurypyga helias (assembly GCF_000690775.1). Lineage (NCBI taxonomy): Eukaryota > Metazoa > Chordata > Aves > Eurypygiformes > Eurypygidae > Eurypyga > Eurypyga helias. The sequence continues at coordinate 397 of NW_010239417.1, forward strand.
TCTTGCAATACCATTTAATTCCTAGAGAGAATGTTTTTAGAGATAAAGACTCTGTATGGAGATAGGGGAAAATCTATTAAGATTCAGACAGGCATCAGGCTGTAAACTACTAAGGCACATGATATCATTGAGAAACTTACATTGCATAGTAGTTTCTATGGATTCTTTTCCTACTTTAAGGATTTTGACCTTGTGCAATTAAGCATACAGCCCCTAGAACTCACCGAGTTGCACATTGCTCCATAACATTGTAATTTATTTATTTCTACTTTTTACAACTCTAGATAGTCCCAGTATTACACAATGTAGTCATTATTTTTATTTCCACACGACCAATTAGGTAACCAAACTTCAGAATAATGCAACTGGCAACATCTGGGATTAAGTAACAGAATGCTGGACAATAGTACTAAAAAGCAAAATTAATCAGATAGTCTGGAAAAATATAATGGCTGTTCAGAAATGAAGAGTCCAGATTCTTGCAAACCATTAATCAGGAATTTAGGCAAAGTAAGGGAATTACAGTTCGGGGCAACAGTGGATTACAAACCCTGAGATAATACTTTTGAGAAAAGAGAAAGGAACCAGAATGTTGCTGGAGTACAGTCACACACCCAAACCTGTATATACCCCAATCCAGCCCATAAGGTAAATGAGAACCACTCCCAAAGAGAGCAAAGAAAATGAGCAGAGGCATTAAAATATTACTTAGATAAGACTCAATGACTTGGAGTGTAGTTTGAGGTTAAAAATGTTAAGGAGAGACAAACGTAAGTACATAAAAAGGTAACAAAAAAGAAACAAGTGTTTATTTGAGGAAAGAACAGAAGAGTGGCTTCTCACTGCAGTGAGAAATTCTTGTCTGACATTAAGAAAATAATTTCTAGTATGAGTAGTGAAATACTCATTACTTCCAGTGGTTACTTATCACTAAGGAACACTATTTAGGCACATGGGAAACATCTTTGGAATGGCTTAGAAATAGAAAATCAGGAAAAGACATAGAGTAGTCTATTCCAGCTCTGTGATAAAATGGAACAGCTTTTAAGGTAAGTAAGATATCCATAACATTTGATAGGTCAGGTTTAGTGTACTTCAACACTCTTTGCATTTGTCTCATTCAGCAAATGTGGAATAAGCCACATGGTAATTTGCATTTCTGAAAGGTATTATAATTCTAATGAATTGAAGTTATCCGTATTCAGATGTCAATATCCGAAAAGGTGTACCAGTTAGAATTCAATTGCATTTGTCTAAAGAGTTTTAAAAAGTCCAAATATCTGCCAAATCTACATAACATTTTATTAGCAGAGGCTTGCTATTGCTGACTTCACACAGAACCTCTTTTAGAAAAACATTTCAGCAATGGATTTCCTGCTAACATATTACAGTAGCCTGTTCTGAAGGAAAGCCATTTAACACCCTCCTGTTTACCAGTGTGCTTCTAAAAAACCAGAAGTACAAACATAAAGCAGAACTGACAGTGGGTCCACCGAGAGGACTGCAACAAGCCAGACCTACTAAAACGCCCACATGAAAAGTAGCTTGATGCCTGGTAGAGCGGATGATGTACACTGACCATAAAGTACAGACCTTTTCTGAACTGCAGCTGTCCAAAATCTTTCAGGAGATTTTTTTTTAGGGGGGCCCTCCCATCAATTTTACAGTTGTGGTATTTGTACATCACACAGCGATTCTCCAGTCACAGTCGTAAAGCTAACTACAAAGTGTTATCTTTTAAGTCAAAGAATTTCTTAGTTTAACTGGTTGACTTAGAGAACAAAACCGAAATAACACTACGGCATCTTAGCAGGACAGATTGCATTGGGCTGGCAAAAAGTGGCAAAAAGACCCAGTAGGAAAGAAAAAATCCTTCTGAACTGGCTTCCAGAAAAGCTTGAATTACTTATGATTGACTAAATTTGCTTTTATGCAGACCACTATATGTTTTTCCTGGTCTTGAAGAATACACAGTTGAACAGGTCATGCTAACGAAAAACTGCAGTCATAGAAGACGTATGAAGGGGGAAAATGGGAAGCAAGCTAGTACTCTGAGCATGATAAAGGGACTAACACAATTTTTGACACTCTTATCACTGGTAGTACGTCAAATAGATGCTCTATCAAATTTTTAGAAGTTCACTGTGAAACATAAGTTTCTGACAATATTTTTAGAGGAAACTAATGTTAATTAATGTACTAATGGTGAATATTTGGTAATTTGGTGAATATATTATGCTTAAAAATATTATTAGTTTTATTAAAATTATTAATTTTCAGAACAGGACATGACACAACATTTGAACTTGTAGCTATTTCATTTCTACTACTATAACCTTCAATATTTTTTTAAAATAGTACTGCATAAAAGCAGATATATTTAACTTAGTCAATTGTTTTCCTAGATCGTGTCACTAAAGGCAATTTGGAAGTTAAAGACCATAAGCTTAAAGGTTTCATACTGATACCAGTATGAATTTACTAGAAAAATTCTTAAATGAATGTATTCCAATTTACTTAAACTGTTTACTTAAAATACAGATTTGTCTCTCTTGCTAAATCCTTTTCACTTATTATTAATGTGGTAATAAATGTTCAGTAATTCATCCTTGGTCTGTGTCTAACATGCAGAGTATACTACCAAAGAGAAAATGAGAAAGATTTGCCAGAATTTGAAGTGGCCAAGTATTTTTCATGATTTTTTTTTTTTTTTTGGTGTGTGTTTGCATTTTAAGTTCAGAAAAACCTACCTAAACTTTCAGAGATAAAAGGTGGAAGCAGACCTCCCAAGTGGCACTGTGTACATTTACGCCCAGCTGAAAAAGTAGAATCGAAGTTGAATAAAATAAAGCCCAAAACCACAGCTGCCCCATGTAGTTTTTACTTATGGCATCTGTGTTATACAAACTAATTTTGTATTTTCCTGGCACAGTTTCAAAGCAGTTTTTCATCTAAGGCAGATAACAAAACCTTAGACATGTAGTTTGTTCCTCCTGGGGTATTACTAAACACTGAATAATGGTAGATGAAAAAACATCTGTTGTCCTTTAAGCAGAGCCTGATTTTGCCATCAGAAATGGCTGAGTTTGGTTATTATTTAGGAATGTTTTATGTTGTAATGTTCATTCCACAAAGTTCCTTAGTGCAACACTGACATCAATTACGATTACAACCAGACCTTTTTGGAGAACGAAGTTTGAAATGAAAGTTTGGCTCACCGTTTGTTCAAATTTTCTAGGCTCAGAACTTCAGAGAATATTGCTACAAAGCTTTGTCACTGCCCAGAGGCAAGACTTCCTTTTTTGATTGAGCAAAATAAAAGAATGAGAAAAAACCTTTGGATAAAGAACACAAAGATTTCGATGTATTTTTTAGTAACACAGATACTTCTTTATTTAGCACTGTGTTGGACTTGACAGTGACACTGCTAGCTCCTTATTCACATGGTCTACCAAATCCCAAGATAAAGAATTCTGGTAATCCTTTGAAACATCCTCTGTTCTACACTCCTTGATCCATTACATTATGATAATTAATTTGAGATCATTTTAATTTTCCAAAAGGCAATAATCTTCCTGATTTCAAGTATCATATTTACGTCTTTGCTGGAATGACACATTTTCCGTCATGCAAGTAAGTAGACTTATAGACACTACAGCCATTCTGACATGGCAGAATGAAACCATTAATACCAGCCTTGGAAAGAACTGACTAATTTTCCATAATCATAGGAAAATGAAAGCTAGAAAATGATACACATCAGCCAAGACCTTACCAAAAGCTGTCAGTCTCTACAAAAATCATTTCAGCTTCTTAGTAATTTATAAAGCTTAAATATTTAATATGAAGTGCGGAGAATACCATTAGAAAAGTGAAATTTCATGAATCTATTGAAATTAAGGTTGAAATTAGTAATAACAATGAAGTATTTCTAATTAGTTGCCATTTCTCATGTGCCAGGTAGTACAATGAAACCAATGAGTTGTTTCTTCCCTGTCACTGGACCCGAGCATAGAAACCATTTCATGAAAACACCTTAACCTACAGTCGGGGTGAAAATTCTGAGCTTCCAATTCATGTGGCAGCATTGCTACATATGAAATAAAGCAGAATGTTTAAATATCCTCCTGTATACTCAACTTGAGAGTGTATCAGTACACTGCTCTACTCAGGCATTCAATCTGTACACAAGAGGCTTAAAAATCGGATGTAAGGTCATCTTCAGGACAGTCAGCACCACCTACGCAGCTATGAGTTGCATTAGTATTTGGCAAAGTCCTGCCTATAGCATGGTTGGGGGTTTATGTTTTTTCTGTTGTTTTTCCTTTCCCAAATGCAGACTTCTTTTGCAACTTCCAGTCAATGAGAAGTTCTCAACTCTAACATTTTCACCCTGTTAAGTAAGCCCATAATTAATTGGTTTTCATTTCTGTAAGTCTATGTTAAATGAAATTTGATCAAATGCTGCCTTAGCTGTTTCATTCATGCTTTTGGGTTTTTTCTGTGTTTATCTTAAACTGATAATAAGATTGAGCGGGTGCAAGTGTAGAAGCCCTGAACCATTTGACTTAAGGATCATTTAAAAGATGGAGACAGAGGTTAGTTCATAATCCTTTTTCTGGTTTATCACTTCTACTTCAATAAAGCCAATGATCGAAAAGAATGCTACTAATACCAATATTCAGTGGAGCACTAAATTGTCTTTTCAAAACATTGCTCACATATTTACAAAAAAATTAAAAGCTCGTAACTCTCACTGTTCGCTAGTTGTTGTTATATTTCATCTATTAAGTCACAGTCTTCCATGCCACAGGAAAACAGAGTTGGATGTCTTTCATATACAACTGTTTTAGTAAAATAAATTTGGTTCCCGCACAGCCAGCGTATGAGCTCTCGTACAAGATAATTACACCGTGCTGCAGCTGAGTTGTCAGGCACCGTGCCTGTGTAGCTTCCCTGAACGTTGCTAAGCATTTAACTTTCTGTATAGGACATTCTATATTCATGAAGTTAATTAGAAACTTACCGCCCTCTGGACACCTCTCTACCTTTGCCAATCTGTTCAACTAGTCCCAGATCCTCAAGTGGATTTAGAAATTTCACTCCCAAAGGAGAGAACTATTTCAGCATATATCTAGTATTCTGCTGCATTTGGCTTATATTTGGAGCCAACCAAAAAGTGTGTAACCACAGTTAATATAACACTGAGCCCCGCTAACATGCCCAAACTCTCAGCAGAATTGACTTGAATTCAGCTCTGCACTAACCACAGCTGCATAGCTTGCGTTCAACACACCAGAGAGATTATAGGTGGCTGCTCAGAGAGCAGGCTGAGGGATATATTCACATCCATTTCGGTGTTCTCGCTCATCCTATGGAAGTGCCTCTGTCCATTTACACTATAACTCACACTTCATATCTTCTGGATCATACTTAAGTACCCATGCTTAAAGCAGATATTGTGAAAGACCCAAACATACGGTTGCCTCTGCCAGCTGAAGACCATGAAATATAAATGTATATATAACACCATCACTTAGTTAATTTCTCAGATAATTTCTTCTTTGTTAGCTATTCAGCAGCCTCTGATTTAGGGACTGAGATCCAATCCTACAAAACCAGAAGCAACACTGTTAAAGTATATGGTCAATTTTTAGTCAATTTTATGACAGTAGAATATATACATTTTTACTTTCCAATTGCAGCAGCTAGTCTCTTCCCAGTCCACAAATAAAAACATCAAACATCTGAAAGAACCACCACCAAAGATTCAGAGGATGCAACTTGCTTCCCATTATCACTTCCAGAGAAATCTAAGAAGCCAAAGATTTTCCAAGACATATAGTATTTTTAGTACTGAAAATAGCATAAAATATCATAAAGTTCAGCAGCATTTGTACTGAGCATGACTGTGCCACACCAGAACAGAGGAATGAAAATGTAGGAGATAAGGTACTTGCTTAGTCAGGTTTGAGGGAAAGCAGCAGCATTTATGACAGTAGAATGCATACATTTTTACTTTCCAATTGCAGGAGCTAGTCACTTCCCAGTCCACAAATAAAAAACATCAAACATCTGAAAGAACCACCACCAAAGATTCAGAGGATGCAACTTGCTTCCCATTATCACTTCCAGAGAAATCTAAGAAGCCAAAGATTTTCCAAGACATATAGTCTGTTTTGTGGGTTTTTTTGGGGGTGGTTTGGATTGTTTTGTTTGTTTGTTTTTTTAAGGAACAACTTACTTTGATAGACCAGGTGCTATTTCTGTTAAGCCATTACCCTTATCTATGGAGTTTTGTAGATCTGGAGACGTTTAGGGAAGTAAGAGTCTTTTACTAAATTACAGTCAGAAGACACCCTTCTGTGATCACTCAGATTTGGAAAGCCCTCCATAATGAAGTTGTAAGTATTTCAAGAAACCCTCCAGCGTGCCTGAGAGGGATAGTATTCAACACTACACACTGCTGGGAGGTAAGGAAAAAGCATAACCGTCATAGCATTACACATCTCTCCTGTAAATGCATCTTTTCTCTAAGCAAAGATCTGAACAGAAACAATAAGCATCTTCAAGAAAAGTATTTAAATAGATAATGTGGATGCTAAGTTTTATTACACGTCATCACTGGCTACATCTATCTTCAGCCAAGCCCAGATGCTCCCGCCAGTGCAAAACATCCATTTAAGTCAATAGCAGCTTTGAGCAGCAACTGTACAATTATACCTGTAATAAAACTTGAGAGATTTGCCTCCTGTAATTGTCAAGCTGCAACACTTGCTGGTGGAGCAGCACGGGCTCACTCTGCACTACCACTCTCCGCAGTATGCAGTTTAAAGGACCTGCATGTCTCCGAGGACAGGGGCACTGAAGTAAGGAGGGATCGTAAATGCAGTGAGTTTAGCTGTTTCTTTAATTGTGCCTGACCTATAAAAGGTAGCAGAACCCATTCCTCTCACCAATACAACAATTATTATTCCAGTTTAAAAAACTGCTATGATCTATTACCGCAAGTACCTTAAAGGAAATATGTAGTTTTGTGATGTGGAAATATAATACTGTTTCTATTAAGACAGGATCAGATTCTTTGCTCAAAGAGAATTGCCTGCAGCTATTAGCATGACTTGGAGTCTGACCACGCTTTATTCTCCACTTCGCAGTAAACAGCCAGGGGATGTACACCACACTCTTTAGTACCGTAAGAGTGGCACATTCTAAGCCAATAGCAGCACACTACAGAGCTACACATAGCGAAAAAAAGCACTGCCAACTTATTTCTGTTTTAATCTGGTTTTGACTCTAACTTCCTGACATCTACAAAAGCATCCTATTTCTTTAACATATTTCCCTTCATATATGATGAGGGCAACATTCAGGCTTTTACAATCCTGTTGCACAAGAGCCTAACAGTTCAAACAAATAATACTTCTAGTTGAAATAAGTTGCTCATAAACAGATCAAATTACTCCAAATTACTCAGTTATCTAAAAGTAAAAAACCAGTAAAAACCACTTTTCTGTAACCAAATAGAACACATGAAGACTGTGGGGAAAAGAAGTTTGTCTTCCATCAATTCCTGCATGATGGTCTCCAAGTATCTTTAAGGAAATTCTCTTCATGTTAGATCAAAAAAATTATCACCTTAGCAAAACAGTAATGTGGGCTTCATTCTTTTCATTTGTCAACTGCTAAGGAATCTGGCTGCAGGGAAGCCTATTAGCTTATCGTGAGACTCTGCTCCTGCTAAAAACCTCTTCCGACAGTATTGCACACGGGTGGTTTTCAGTACTAGGTGGTCAGCCAGAAAATAATAGTGACATTTCACATCTGTGCTCACTGGAGGTTACTGAAAGGAGTGGAATGTCTAAAATCCTTAATCTACTGATTCCTGCTCCTCTTCCACTCAGCTCAATTTTCCATTCTTTGATATGACAAATATTTCTTAAGAGTTGGACAAAACCCATCATTCTTCCCTGCTCCAGGAAATTCATTTGGTTAACCCCCCTGCCTGGTCACCGTGCTTGACATGATTTTATAACATGCTGGTTTTGCCTTCTGTGTGGCAGCTTTGTAAGATGAACTCCGCTGAAAGCAGTAGTGACCCTTTACAACACTCATGTATTTCCTCTCTAAGTCTTAACACTTATAACAACATTAACATATAGAAATGTTTGAAGACCGAAATCACCATTAAAAGTGCTCCTTTACAAATCCAAGAACAGCCAGAGTAAAACTCATATTTCTCTATGTGACCTCAATAAAGCACATTTTCCTTTAAAAAATATCTTTATGTTAATGTTGCATCAGCCACATGCTCTTAGCTGACCCCTCTAGTCATACCTTCCAGTTAAACATGGCACTGGACTAACTAGTCTGTGTACTGACAACAGCGCAGCAGCAACATGGCACAGGATAACAACCAGCATATATGGTCCGTGGCTATAGAATACACTATACTCCATTTTATTAGCTTGTCACTGGGGAGGGGAGACCAACCCCCACCTCTCTGCCCCCTCCTTTCAGGCAGCTGTAGAGAGCAATAAGGTCTCCCTGAGCCTCCTCTTCTCCAGGCTGAACACCCCCAGCTCCCTCAGCCGCTCCTCACAGGAACTGTGCTCCAGCCCCTTCCCTTCTCTGGACACACCCTGGCACCTCAGTGTCTCTCTTGCAGTGAGGGGCCCAAAACTGACCCCAGGATTCGAGGTGCAGCCTCAGCAGTGCCCGGTAGAGAGGGATGATCCCTGCCCTGGTCCTGCTGGCCACACTGTTACTGATGCAGGCCAGGATGCCCTTGGCCTTCTTGTCCACCTGGGCACACTCCGGCTCATGTTCAGCTGCTGTTGACCAACACTCCCAGGTCCTTTTCCGCTGGGCAGCTTTCCAGCCCCTCGTCCCAGGACTGTAGCACACTGCATGAGGTTGTTGTGGCCCAAGTGCAGGATGCATCACTGAGCCTTGATGGAGCTCACACATTTGGACTTGGCCAATCAATCCAGCCTGTCCAGATCCATCTGTAGAGCCTTCCGACCCTTGGTCAGATCCACACTCCTACCCAACTTGGTGTCATCTGCAAACTTACTGAGGCTGCACTCGATACCCTCATCCAGAGAATTGCGCCCTCTCATCCCACTCTTTGGGCCCGGCCATCCTGCCAGTTTTTTACCCAGTGAAGAGTATGCCCATCCAAGCCATGAGCAGCCAGTTTCTCCAGGAGAATACTGTGGGAAATGGTGTTAAAGGCTTTACTAAAGTCGAGGTCTGTGTGAAAAACACCCAGGAAAGGTTAGAGAAGAACAAGAATGGCATAGGGGCAGCTTGAGATCTTTCTTTTTTGCAGGCAAACCAATAAATAACACGAATTCTGATAAGCAACTTGGTGACAGGGCTCAATTAAGACCTTCCAGAATAAAGTGGTTCTCAGCTTTGCTATTACTTCTCTTCATACGTAACATAATTATGTGAAGTTCCACAACTCTGTATCACTAGTGTGAAGACTGTGAAGGTTAGCTTAACTGACAGATGTCAGAAGTGTGACACTGGTGGTTTCTGTTTCCCAGATAAAATTATTTCCTGGCTGTAGAATGTATTTTTCCCATTTTGCTTCACCTGTGCAAAGATACAGGATAGACTAAGCAACCATTCAGCTGAGCCAGAAGAGCGAACATATCGATAACACTAGTATACAGGAAGGAAGGGAGAGAATACATCACTAAAATCCGTCTGGCTACAACTGCGGCCCTTGCTGAACATGGAGAATAGAATCATAGAAT
>NW_010239418.1:0-72259 GCF_000690775.1 Eurypyga helias
CTCTTGATGTATTTAATAACACCACAAGTACTAAGCACTGCCTGGAAAAAGCCCAGTGAGAAAATCTCTCTCATATTATATTTTCCTCCAACAGAATGAGAGTGGTGGGAATTGTTAATTAATTTTAATATATAACCACAGTTTGCAAGGAATTCTTCCCTGTTCAGTTCTGAGTCAGTGGCCAGGATAACATTTACCTCACAGGAGCAAAGGAAAACAGACAAAATAATTTCCCAAACCTCTAAAAATGCATAAGCCTACATAAAGTTTATGCCCATTTCTTCTTTGTTTTTCACCTTCCCCTCCACTGAGGAAGTGCACAGATAGAAACCTTTTATTGTTTCCATTTGCCATCCTCCTGGTGGATCTACTCAGGCATAACTTACAGTAGTTTTCTGCAACTGACCTATTAAACAACGAGCAATCAGAGTGGCTGGTAGAGGTGAGAGCAGAGGCACTATGCTTATGTTTTATAACTACTAAATCTGTACTAAGTTTCAGTATGAAACCACAAACAGTAAATTTTGGGCACAGCAAAAACCTAGAGTAACTGGGTAAGAGGAGAGTTGGTGCTTTCCCTCATCTTGAGTCTACAAATGTCGGGGACAAGGCAGAACAACGACAAACAAAAACCTAAAATCCCTGGTGAAACTCCTTAAGTCATATGTGAGATAATAGCAGCTAAAAAACAGAAGAAAAACTCTGAATTATATCTGAACTTAAAGTAGTATTTCCCCATGCTAATTTCTGTCAATGTTCAATAGACAATAGCCAAGACCACCAATAGGCAGGAGAAACAAGAAAGCTCTGAGAGGTGTAACAGGGCAATACTGGAAGGGAATAGAATACAAAAGGAAAAAAAGCGCACCAATAACACCTATCTTTTTAACTAGCAAGCTTCTTTTCCATACTCCTTTAAGGGTAAAGTGACAGAGCTTTATGACTCAAAGCCCATATAGTGTACAAACATGCATTGTTCAAAAGGTTATACTAGCTTAAATGTAACACCACTGTGCTGGGTGACAGAGCTTTATGACTCAAAGCCCATATAGTGTAAAAACATGCATTGTTCAAAAGGTTATACTAGCTTAAATGAGGATACAGCTATCCTGCTGCAAGTCATTGCCTCAACAGCGAGTTCAACTCAATAACGGCAACTCAAAGCACCAGCCAGATTATTAATATGTTCCTATATCCAAACGTGTACACCTTGCTCAGGTTTAATTAGCTGTGGAAAATAGGACTGCTTCATTCATCTGAATAGCAAAACATGAAAAGGTCGTGGCAATAGAGGAGAGCTGTGCCAAGTACTTAGCAACAGGTGTGAATGAGCCACCTTAGTTTCCAGATGAATTAAAACTATTTTTATCATAAAATTGCCCAAATAAAACACTTACGGAAGTAATTCCTGCCATTTTTATGCATAGGACACAGAAAAAAAAAATTATTTTTCAGAAAGCTGGGCTGCCAAGATGAATACTGTGCTGAAGTCAAAATTAGACATCAGTTCACAGGAGAACACAAGGTCTGGTAACCCCTCTTTCACCTGCCAAACCAGTGTAAAGTACAAGGAGTAAAGACGCTGCGTATGGCTCAGTACCAGCTTAACTCTCCAAACTGCTGATTGGAAAGCATTTACTTACTACTCTGATGTTATTAAATAGCCCCAGCTGGATTCCAAGCAGATAAAGTGAATTCAATTCTAGTTATATTTTTTTTAAATTAGTGCTCTGCTTTTCCTCCCTATGCTTTTGTCAAATTTGTCCCCATTGTCTGCATTTGAAAGTCTGGTTGCCATCAGTGTCCTATTACTGAATTAGGAACATCATTGATACTCTGTTTGCTTGTTTCTTTCAAACACCTTCTGTTTCCTTTCATGCACAAACAAGTCCTAGCACCCGGCTTCGCTTTGTCCTCTGTTTCCTGATCCAGTCGTTATCTTAACTTCAAACAGCTTACACAATAAATTATTTCCTATGGTGACCGGCCTTCTCTTACGAATCCTCATTGTCCAAACTGCATTCATCGTCCTTGATGTATGCTGAAGTGCTGGAGTCATTTAAAATTAAGTCTCTGCACTGACTGATCTTTCTTCTAACATGGCTCATGATGTGTATCGCAGATAGCTAAAGCATTCTATTAAACTCTCCTAAATGCCCAGTGATTTCTATGCCCTTCTGAAGAGATACCTGAAACACATTCCTTTGCCATTAAATGGGATCTAACTTTGGTCTTACTGGAAACCTTTTCCACTCATAATACTGATTTAAAAATATAACATGGCATTTCCCTATTTTCATAACAACATCAGGAGACTCTGGCACAAGTGCTCTTTCCTGCTCACACAGTGAATTAGAAATTTATTTAGCACCTAATGCTCAGCCCCACTTTCATGGAAAGGAGTAAGAGTGTGATTGTATTTAAACATGCAAAATTATTTCAGCTTAACAATTTTCATCACTTACAGACACTCAATGATTTGTTTTCCGATTAAAAAAAGTAATCAAGAAAAACAGAGAGTCCAATTCAATTTTACAGCAAGTACAATCCACCAAAGCCAAGCTTCATTTCCTCCCTGAGTGGCATACGTATCACATTATCCCTCTGTTAATAGCACAGTAAAATATCAAATATTAGCACTGTTAAAAGCGCTCCGGAGTGGCCTCTGACATTCTTCATTTAAATAAGAGGATTTATCCAATATGGGGCAGATAAACTCATTGAACAGAAGTAACGATAAGGTTTCAGTAATAGATAAAGTAACAGCCTTCCAGGCATAACGTGGGAAGAAAACATCGTAATAGATGCAGAATAGACTGGAAAAAGTGCCCAACTTAATGCCTGTTTCAAATAATTCAGGAATGAAGGAGACAGAGGCTTGCTCTGGAGGCAAACCTGCTTCCAGCTCTTGCCACACTGTTGTTCTCTAGAGTCAGTTCTGGTTTAAAGCAAGGTGGTAGATGTTTCTCACAAACGTATGCTTTGATATCTCAGCGTTAAACCCAGGAAAATTTAGCCTGGTTTAAGTAGTCTCATTCTAAGAATCAGTCAGATGTATTCCAAACAGCAATGTGAATATTTCTGAGATGCTATGTTTCTTGCATTATTCTGTTCTGCCAAACATCCAGAAGCATTTGCTTAATGAAAAAGTAGATGAAGCAGGTATGGCAAGAGGAAATGGAAATGCTAAATGAAATACTGACCATTCTCATGCAGTTTGCATTTTTCTGCTCCAAATGACCTAAGTAACATACAATGAGTTCTGTTCTAATAGCTGAGAAACTTTACAACAGAATCAAGTCTGTTCCACTGCTAGAAAGATCGAAACTGTCTAGGGCATTGGACATTTTCAACACCGCAACTTATTTTTCAGTTTGGCAGCTGCTGGTAATTTGCAGTAATTTTTTTTAAAACAGTTTTAAAACAGTTTAGATCTACCAAAATTGATTCTGACACATGATGAATCTTTATAGTAACATTAATCCAAAAAGTTAAAAAAGCCACAGCTACCAGTTCCTACCCTGGGAAACTCTTCTGCAGGTGATCCTTGGTGTAGGGCAGCTTCCAGTAGGAAGAGTTATCAGTACTTTAAGCATGAATGATGCCTTCTTATGATTCCCATGAAGTATTAAGGAAAAATAAATGTATTCTTTATTTCTAATGACAGTAGTTAATGAAAGAGCCCTCATGAAAGATGTTCTCTTTGCATTGCTGAAGACTTGTGTGAACAATGTGAAATGATTAATTTCTGCAAACTTTTTTGTTATTTCCTCCAGAACAGTATTATTAATTTTCTAACTAAAACCCCATTTAAACTGCAGCACAACCTTTGTTTGGAGATTACAAAAGGTAATTTCACAGCCCTGAGGCACAAGAAAATCCAGAAGTCCAAGTAAACACACTTGACACTTCTGGATCCACTGGTTTCAGAAATCATGTGTTGCTCATGAATCAGAAGCAAGGGATCAGTCTACCTGGGATGGAGGGGATGACTCTATATAGGAATACTGTGAGAGGGATCTTAAAGTCCAAGGGCTTTTAATCAACAGGATGTTTCTGGGCTACCACACTTGTAAAAGACAGGGCTTTTAGGAAGCACAGTATCAGCACTGTATACTGGTTGGTCATACCTATATCTGCTATAAGAATATATACTTTTATTTATCTGGAACCTAACTTGCAACAATGCACAAGCCCCAGAGCAGAACATTTACACCCCAATGACTGCAGGTTTCATTTCACACAGGATAATGTTCAAAATTATTTGCCATTTATTTCTTCATTTCTCAATCCAAAGCCAACTAAAGGAGTAATGTAAGCTTGTTTGAAAGCACAGCCAGAGATTGATCTGTGTTAGCAGCTTCATTCTACTGCAGACATCACAGTATCATGACTTAGTGTGTACAGTAACCACAAATATGGCAGAGCTTCCCAAGTAAGTAAAGCAGTTAAAATGTCAACTTTGAAGCTTGTCAAACTCGAAAGAATCCTTTTCAGCAATTTCTATACAGAATCAGTGACTTTAGGAAAAGAAAACCATTCACCGTCGTGCTCCGCACAAATATTTTAACAGTACTTTGCAGATGCAGTCACCTTTGCCACAACACAACTGCTCTCTCATGAGGATGACTTCAAAAGCATTCTTAAAAATCACAGTTCATTAAAACATTACAATCAGCATGAGGTTTTTGAAAAGTCTACCATAGGTATCTCCTGTAGTGTGACTGCAGTGAAGAGTCACTGGATAACTGAGAAAGACCAGTTGGCTTCAAAGCAGCTGCACCCTGGCTTGCTCCACTTCCCCAGCACTTCCAGAGCCAACCGATCACAATCCCAACTGTCCGATCACAATCCCGGCTGTCCTCTGTCTACCGCCAGCTGGCAGGGCATGCTATCAGTAACACAGCCAACAGCCCCCTGTTCTCACTAGCATGTACAAAGATAAAATTCCTTATTTATTCTCTTTATATTTTAGAGAACTGACAGAAACAAATAACCTCCAGAAAGATTAAAGACCCTGATGCGTATCTGCTGAATCACAACTGACCCTCAGAGGTAAATCAAGGTCATTGTTTCTTTGGGAAAACATGTTGATACTGGATTAAACGGTAACAGTAAAAAGATGGCAACAAAAGAGGAATGAAACAAGGCAGCCTTTCTGTAGTCCACAGGAACATGCAAACCTGCAGACTTACAGGATTCCTTAATCCACTCCCCAAAATAATAAAGTCAGTTTAAGAAGTAGGGAGAAGCAGTGATCTGAAAAAAAAAAAAAAAGGGGGAGGGGGGTAGGCAGAAAATATTGACATAAGAGGTAGCGGAAGATTATATGGGGAAGGAAATATTATCTAGAATTATATCAAATTTGGTTTCTCCCCTGAATGGTCCTGCCACTCCCAGTGCCACCAAGCCCTGGGCTGCACAGAACAGAAGTGACCACAGGAAGAACGGGCTGCTATGACAAAAGAACTGGAAGGATGAATCTGTACCTCCTCCCAACCACTCATGTTCAGATAATCTGTGAGATTTCCATGACCAGTCTTGAGATAGAGAAGCCAGAAAACAAATGCTGAGCAGCAGGTAGAAAAGTACCAGTGACCTCACTCATGTCAAACTTTCTAATGTCAACTCATTCTTTGCAAGGCTACACAAATTAGGTCAGCAAGAGAGAAACAAACAAGGAACCAACCAATTGGCTAGCTCAGTGGTTAGGGCACAGGTGAGGTCAAGCACTTTGTTTTCTTCTATTGAAACAACCCATGGTTTCAAAAATAGAGGAACTTTCATAACAACAGAGGGGGAGCTCTAGCTGTTGGGGATTTTTTTCCTCCATGCTACAATGCTATTTTCCTAGCTGCCTTCCTGGAGTCAAATTTAAACTTCAATATAGCTTTCCTGTGGTTTTGTAATCTATCTGCACCACTAGCAGTTGAAACTACATGGCAGACAGTTCTGTTCTAGGGGGTGGCTCCTCAGGAAGGGAGATGCAGCACTGCCACTCAATCAGCTGCATACACACAGTTTGTTGCACCTGGCATTTTTTAAACAAACCCATAGCATCCTCCTCTCATCAGCCTTCCTTCCACAGTAAATCTGAAAAAGAGCAAATCAAAATTTCTTTTTCCAGGCAGATGATTCTTTCCCCAGCAGGACACCTACATGCAGCTTCAGGTTCCCAAGTCTCAATATACACTTTACAAGACACTCTACTGCATGGAATTCATGCTCTTTCCTGAGTTTGTAATTCTCATGGACAATTAAAGGAAGGAAACTGAATGTGAAAAGTCACCATATGTCACCTGGAAGCCTTTCTTTGAGATGTTTGTACAAGTTTTTCATTCTACATAATTATACAGATACAACTTAGCACCAAGGATCAGCAACCAACAAGCCAATCCTGAATTCCTCATTCTGTTCTTTATCACCAAAGTTAACGTTAATTTTTCCATTTAATGGAAGCACAATCAGACCATTAACTCTTAATGAGTCAAGCCACCACTGACTTAATTCCACTGAAGAAAAAAAAAACCAAAAACATTATCTCATTCCTATGTTAGCGATAAGCAAAGCAGTCAGGTTAATGTCACTGTAACTTAATGTCTTGTTGGCATCAATACTGGTGTGGTGCTCTGCAAGGAAGTGTTTTGTAGGCATGCAAATGAAATGGTAGCAACATGCTGAAAAATCTCAGCTGCAGTCAGAAGGGGGAAGAATTTGCATATATATTATCAGAGTGGAAATATAATAGGTTAGTTACCTTTTATGTTTCAAACCTTAGTGATTTATAAAGATACAAAGAATGCTGTATTTACCAGGGTAAAGGAACATGCAGCATAGTATGCCAACCGTAGGAAGACATAGGGACACATAATATTTTCCTAATCATACTTCACAGTGATGATAGCATTTGAGGCCACATATCTCTGTGGAAGAGTCAATGCCATTCCATTACAGATAAACCTGGACATAGGTCTTCCACTAACTGAACTGGCTTGAAATCTGACCTACATTTACATTGATCCCCTCTTCTCAAAGTATCAGAAATTACAGAGGTGACTTCAAATCCTAATTACAATGACCTATTTCACCCCTTCAGTGCATTAACCAACATGCTGAGAAGGAGGACGGAGCATCCTGCACCACTGACTCTGCAGGAGACAGGAGTTCAGCCTGAAGCAGAGTGCGCTCCTGGCAGCAGGGCACGTTCTGAAACACACAAGGCTACAGGGCGCTTGGGTGGAGTGGCAAACCCATCCATCTACCTACATCTGCTTTATACTCATTACTTTGAAAGTTGACAGTTCATCAAATTGAAAGTTCTGGTTTGGATGAACAGAGACAAACATACATTTCCCTTCAACACCAAGAGATTCTTTGGAAGCAGAAAGTTTCATCCCCCTGTTATACCACCTGGTAATATAAATAAGACAGCTACAATTGAAAGCATTAAGTTAGAGAAGACTTTCAGAGGAAGCAAAAATTTATAAAGAATATTTAAAAGACACCAAGGAAACAATTTAATCTTTGAGATGCTTTGACATTGAAATGTCATTAAATCTCCTCACTTTTCTGTAATTCTTGAAAGAGGCATGTATTTCCTTGATACTGTAAACGTTTATAAGACCAACAATCACACCCTGCAGTTAAAATTACCTGACTGAAGAAGGCAGACACCAATGGTGGAAGTTGTACTTCTGTTTCTTTACACCTCAAGAAAAGGGAAAAACAATCCAAGCAGTTGGATGTGGCGTATGCCATCAACTGTACATGTTATAAGAAAGAAGTTAACTCATACAATGTCACTTCATGAGTGACTTCATTATAGCATGGCAAAACAATTTATGTATCATACCACCTGCAGTTGCTCCCACGAAGAATTACAGGTTGCATTATTGGGTGCAGAAATTTCTTTCAGCCATTAACTGCAGTAATGGACAGTAACAAAGACAAGCTTGCCACAGCATTTTAGAGAGAGCTACGATTGCTCCAGATGATAGCTTTATTAGCATTCATGTGCTTCTGTAGAGAAGTGAGAAGCAAATCTGAAACCCCAGGACTCCTTCTCCTTGTGAGATGTCCTAGCCAGGCAAATTTAAAATTTTAATAGTTAGTTACTTCCATTATAAAAAAAAAAAAAAAACAAAAAAAAAAACAAACAAAACAAAAAAACATTGTCCCATGTGCCACACTTTCAGAGCTAAAACAAACAGTTGACAAGTCTGATAACTAATTACTGGTTATTATGCTTGGGTACATCTTCCCAGAAAGCCAGATAAGCCTTCTTAAGCTCAGCATTACAAAGCCATCAAAGACCTAACAGCATTCTTTGCAAGACTGGTGGTTTTCCAGAGTACCCTGGCTAGATCTTGCTTGAGCAGTATGGAAACACATCTACTCTTCCGCTGATACTGCACTGATGCAGTAACAGTGCTTTATGCAGCAAATAGGGAAGGTGATAGTAGAAGACAAAGTAGCAATGATTCATATGCTGTAGGCATTACAAGAAAAGTGTTTTCAGAAAGAATCCAAAAGGTGAAATTCATCACTAGGCAAAGAGCCAGCACAAAGCAGAGGACCTCAAAACAAGCTCTAAGTGGTGCTTAAGTAATTGATGGGCTCCATGCCAGTCTTGCAGGTAAAGATGAATCTTATCCTCAAACTAAGGAAGGAACATTTAAGAGAGCCAAATGCAAACAAAAGACAACCAACAGGTCAGCATCATACGCAGCAAAGCAAATAAGCGGCAGGTTGCAAGGAGACTACATCAGGTCGGGAGGGAAGGACAATAATATAGAAGTCACTGTTTTACTGCCTTGCAATTCAAGAGGCAACACAGAAACTCTAAGAGATGCAATGCACTGGGCATCATAGCTTTAGTGAGAGCCTTTTGTACAACTGAGTTGGTTCACTCTTCTGAAGGGAGTGCCTTGTGAGAGTAAAAGTCCTACGATCAACCAGTAAGGAGCACTTCCCACTCAAGATGGAAAACTCAGCTCTCTCAAATCAGGGATCCTCAGTATTCACAAATGGACAAACCAATCAGCCTTGAATGATTCTGTTCATTTGAAAAGCACCAAAATGCAGTTTCCCTTTTAAAAATATATTCTTGCTACTTACCCATGTTTGAAAGACATACTGTATCAAAGTATTTTATCCAACTATCCCAAGTTACGTATTAAGTAAGCATTGGCTTAGGTTTTAGAAATCAAAATTATTATTTCCAAGATGATACTATGCTAGTGGTATATTCCGTTCTTCAAAACAGGAACATCTGCACTATTTACTCTTTCTTACCCTCTCCTAGTAATCAAACATGAGTTGCTATGATGGAACTACACCCCTCAGGACTATTGTGCTACCTGGGCTCACTCGCCAAGCTTATGAGCCTTCTGGACTAGGTATCTCAGGGACAGTCTTAAGCAGACCCTGTTATTTGAAAGGATGCAGATCTCTACTGTAGCATTAGCACAGCAAGACACAGCTGACTATGAAATGGACTTTCCTGACAAAACAGCTTTTTGAAGAAAAGACCTTTCTGTCAGATTTGTATGGGAATTTATGATGCTTAACGTTTTTCACTAGCTTCCTAAGGAAGTAATGAAGTGTTTCTTTGCAATTATTCCATTAAGAAAACCAAGACAAATTAAAAAGGATTATCTACTTTGGTACTGTAGCAAAGCTCTGAAAGAAGTATTTCCCTCCAGGTTTTGGTGTCTGGATTTTGTTCTTCGCAAACATACATTTCCTGCTTAAGTGGACCCAGCAAAACCTTTGGTGTTTGATGAACAACAAAAAGCCTCTACTTTCTTTTAGTTACACAGTATTACTAGGGAGATGGGGTAAATATAAATACAATAACAATCATAATTTTGTCAATTCCCATGTGAAAGACCTGAGTATATGAAGCAGAACACTGGAATAATGACTATAGCATCAAATGATGCAAGACTCATTTACAACACTGAGTGAAAATGAGTAATTAAAGATGCATATAAGATAACATAATGAACAACTTCTCTTTGTAAAAATTCAACATGTTGAAAGTTACAATTACAGCAAAATTACACAACAGATCCTTGTGAAGCAAGCAGTGGTATACCTCATTCCAAGAGCCATGCTATTTCAGCCAGCCCTCCTCAAACTACAGTGATACGTTGAACTGGGAGGAAGACATCCTGCACTTAGCATGTCAACTCAGCCTTTAGAAACAGCTCACAATGGCTTGTAACAAAGCATGCATTTACTGTATTAGTCTTCAGCAACGCTGGTATTCAGAGGTTTTCCTAGAACAGTCAATTTTTGTGTTGAGAGAGATTTGCTTTATTAATCATATGTATGCTTTCTAGTTGTGATTTTGTGATACCTGCTAATGGTGATTTTTGTGGTATTTGTGGTAATCTGTAGCAAAGCTGAGCAATTTAGAGGATCATGCCTCCATGTCCTTGCATATTACAGAAGCCTATGAACGCATGGCCACAATCCCTACGCATCCGCAGGCCGAGTAACCTTTTAGTTTGTGACAACTGCTTAATAAACACCTCTCATATTTCATACTGCAGACATGGATGGAATCAAAGGCAGAAAACAGAGTATCAGGTCATGACCATACAGCATGTTAAAGGATGAAGTACACGCAAGGCCTGAGTGTCCGAGGTAGAACATTACATGCTGCTCTTGTCCATTTGGAGGACTGGCCCACACACTTCCTCTGGGGCTGACTACTACTAAATAGCTGAGGGCAGCTCTGATGTCTCCTCTCTGCACAGGCACACCACCAGTCCTGCTGGCACCAAGCTGTCGGGCACCTGGGACAGCCTCGAGTTACAACCATAAAAACGATGAGGACTTTTTTTTAATATCTACTTTTACTTACAAAGCACCAGCAACATGTAGGATATATTTTCTCATCTCATATTCTTGTCCAAAACAAAGAAGGTTACCTGAATGCACTCAGACCACACACTTCCCTAATTTCACCTCTCAGAATTACACAAATGCGGCCCTACTAGCACAAAAGCTCCAAGAACTAGTTGCACTGTAAAAAACAATTTGCATCATAAACCCATATTACCACCTATGGCAGGGTTAGTAGACCTATGCCAGCATATTTAGAAGCTATAAATACCCTTCCCTGCTTAAATCACCAGAAACATAGAATTTTTCATGGTTTTCCATCAGTGCTTTCTCCAGTATATCAGACAAAGAATGGGCAAAAAGTAGCATTTTATAAAACACTAATGGATTTTGTTTGTTAATAAAAAGCAACCTCTGCCAGAAGCATTTAAATAAGGATGATGCACAAATTGAGATGAATACTTTGGTAAGCCTTTCTGCCAGCTTAATGCCTATAATGAAAAGCAATAAAGTGAACTAAGCATATTGTGATACCAATTTTTTTTTTACTCTATTAAATATTGATAAGAACTTATATTCCCTACCAATGCCAGCAGCAACTCATTTTATGAAAGCAAGTTAAATTATTTTTTATTCCTTGTGAACATATGTTTTATGCCTGTGCTTTATATTATACCTATAAGAGACTTGAAACAAATTAGTGAGGTGTTATGAAAGCATAATAATATCAGTGCCTACCTTTTTCAGGAACCGTACTCCATACGTAAATATATAAAGGTAAAATGTAAATCTCCACCTGCAAAAGGTACAAGAGATTAACTCTAGGATATCAGGTTTACATACTTTACAGTTCAACACATGATTTCTTACAGCACTGCCAAACCACTACACCCTGGTCAAATTAGCAAAGCTGAAGCAAAATTTTGGTCTGGTATTCTATAACTTTTGTTATCAAGCACTGTGCTCATCTGCCTGCTTTTCCCAGCCTCCCATTAGCCCTCTGAAAACACTGGCTAATTTCACCTAAACGTAACAGGGAAGAAGAGATTTTCAAGTATAACTTATTAAAAGTTTCATGAAAACTAGCAGGACAGTGGAGAACAGAGGAGAATCCACATGCATATTGCAAGGAAATTCACACCAGGACAATGATAATAAGAAATTTTATTAAGCCTTCAACAGGTGACATTGAGTGCTGCACATCAAATGCAGTCTTCAGTGATGAAAAGTATCATCCACAATGAGCTGGAATTTCACTTAGCAGATTCCAGCACTTCATTCTGGGATTTAGGGAGCGCATTTTTGTCAGTTGTGCTGGATACAGTTATACATCCACAATTTATGTCCACTTCCAAAGAGTTTCATTGATAAATATGATTCTACATTTTCCCAAGTACACATGAAATAAATGCTGGGCTTAGTGTTTTTCTTTTCAGACAGAGGCAAACTAGAAGCTAGGAACAAGATGCCATGAAAAGTAAGAGAAACCAGCAAGGGATTTAATATGAAATCCTCTCATCTACATCTTTCCCCCTTCTCCAATAAAAGAAGACATAGGGTATCTTCCTGTCTTCTAGACCCATTACTGGCTTACTAAAGAAGAGTCAATGGAACTGTAAGGAAACAAAATCAAAACCTCAAGCAGTATAAACTCCTATAGGAATTCCTGGTGTTTTTTTCCAAGGCTTGGAGTTACTATACAAACATGCTTGACAAACACCAGTGAGCTACTATTCATAACGTTTATAGCAGGATGAGATTTAACTTCCTTAGTGTGAAGCAATACTATAGTGTGAATCTTCAAGTACATATTTTATGGCACATAGAACTTTATCTCCACTGGCAAAACTAATAGCTTACAGTTAATTTTCACTGAAGACTGTTCAGACATTACTGGAATGGTTTCAAAACTGAAACTGCTTCTATGTAAAAGATGGCTAATCTAAACCTTCCTCTTCAAAGCTACTTTTACAGGTATTTAGAAAGAAAGTTGTGTCATACATAAATAGCCCTCTGACAAGTTGAGTACAGGAGAGTGTAAGAACATCAGTGAGATTTAAAGTGTGATACTTCAGCTGAGCAGAAACTCTCTCTTATCCTGTAGCCTCCACAGCACTGCAGAGATTAATTTATTCAATTGATATGATACAAATACCAATCCCTTCAAGTGTTCAGTCACACTGGCAACACAGCTCACAGCTTTAATACTGGCAGTTTCTTCAAGATACTGCAAAAAGAGAGAACTCTGAGGCAAAACGTTAATTGTGCTTGTAGAAACCTCCAGATCACGTGCATAGAAGAAACAGCGGGGACAGCAACATGAAGGAAGATTTTATTTGGGTAACAATTTTCTCATTAGGCTGGTCCTACAACTGGGAAACGTGCCATTTAACTTCAAGGTTACATACCTCATCTAGTAAAAGTTTGAAAGCTTTCACTGAAAAGAAAAATTTTAGGGGGAAAAACCGTCAAATCTAGTCTTAGATAATCTCAGGCAGACCTCCTGGTGTTTTTGCCTGACTTCCTCTTTGTTGGGATGCATCGCTCCTGAGCTTGGAGGAGGTGATCCTTGAATATTAACCAGGTTTCTTGGGTCTCTCTTCCCTCAGGGTTTTTTTTTATAGGATCCCTGAAGAGGCCAAAGTCTGCCCTCCTCAAGTCCAGGGTAGAGAGCTTGCTCTGTGCACTACTCGCTGCCCTAAGAATTAACAGCAAAACATCCACTGGCCAAAGTCAAATGGATGAACACAAGAAGGTTAGGAAGAAAACTAATTTTAAGTTATTAAAGTATTTATTGTTATACAGTAAGTGAATATATCTGGTCTAACAAGCTAAGTAACTATGTTCAACATTTTCGTAAATGTTGCACATGAACTGCTAACACCAATGACCTTAACAACTAGAGATATTACATTTGTAACTGTATTTTTAAGTAAAATTGGGAAAAAAAGAGATGTAATTAGATGATTGCTGCCTACAAATTAAAATGTATTGAGATCTATAAAAACTACATTAAACTAAATCAACAGTTAAGACCATTTACAGTATGAGTGACATTTATGAGATATTACAGTCAAGAAATATACATAAACCAAATGGTCAAACTTAAGGGATATTGTTCCCTTCAGCTTCAATCGTAAAGTAAAAAAAAGTGTTTTACAGTCTATCTGTAGCTGTCAGCTATGTGCTATGAGAAATTTAATGGTAGATAAGCCAATAACCCTTTGAACAAGGTCACACCTATTCAGTATGCCTCTGAACACAACGGGAATTGAATTAGCACTCAAGTTCCCTGCCCAGTTGCCTACCTTGCTGGCAGGGAGCCAGCAACCTAAAACCACATGGATGTTTTATTGGCATATAAGTAGTCCTCACTCCCCCTCAGCCACCTCTTTTACTCAGTAGCCTAGCAGTAAGAACATCTGCCAGGCTTAAGTTCAATTTTCTCCTCTGTCACATCTTTTTCACACCCCCAAAGGGTTTGTCAGCCACAAAGTCATCATGTGTAGGACCATCTTTTCTTTTGAAGCTGTTTTATGTAGCAGAAAATACTCCACGACTTGGGAGGAAGGACAGGGAGGAAAAGGACGGGAACTAGGTTGTGAAGCTGCATTATTGAGTCAAAATCCATCCTTCACAATCTACTGTATTTAACTCTCTATCCCTCTATTTAGGTCTCACTGTAGCCCACTGATGAACAGATGCAAATAGAGGGAAATAGATATGATTAGGAATCACGTCCACTCACAGCACAGTCCAGTGTCCAAACCATCTTAATATTTTGGGAACTTAGGCAAAGTGTTCTTTCTCTCTGTACAGGACATCATATAAGAGAGGGACATCTTTCTTAAGCATGAGGTTACGAAGTCTGATTCTCAACTGAATCATAAAGTGGTCGTTGATTAAGAGAGGTCTTTAATTTGTCCTACGTAATAGTCCCAACTCTCATGGTTGGAAAAAGCCCTTAGCCTCAGCGCACACTGAATAGTCACAGACCTCAGGGAAGGGAAGACGTCTGGCCAGTGGCATAAACCCTCTCTATCACCCTTTGATATCCTGCTCAACGTCTTTAGCATCAGCAGCTCACACTGAATACCCCAGGTTACTGGAGACAGCTGTTATTTGGGTGACAGCTGGTGGTCTGCAACAAGGAAAGTAACAAAAACTGTTCTAAAGCAACAGTAGCAGAGCCCAACCATGAAAAGCCGGCAAAATCTGTACTAGGGTATCTTTTGTTCCCCTTTCCCCCCAGCAATACTTGCTGCCTTATTAAAGCAACACACTGGAGGCCACTAGGCGAAGCACCCCATGGTGGGCAACCGCCACATCCACTTAACTGAGATGACAACAGCTGAAGCTGCTCTGTTTTGTGAGAATTTGCTCTGACCCTCAGACCTGAAACACTTCTCCAGTCAGTTGTACAAAGACACAAAATTTGAATGACACACACACACACAAAACGTGCTGCTTGAACAACTACTCAGGTTATTTAAATCCAGCAGACCTGACGAAAATGCTCAAGGGACAAGTGTTCTGGAAGACCTAATACGTCTGCTTGCAATAGGGTTAATGAGGTTCACTTCAGTCCTGCACTAACACATCTACAAGACTTCCAGAAGGATCCAGGCTTGTGTCTGGCCTGCCCGAGCTCAGGATGAGGGAGATCAAACTTATTTACATATGGCCCTTCTGGCAAATCCTTCAGGTTTTGCTGGTGCTTACCAAGCCAGCTGCTGTGTTTCAAATATGGACGTGACACAGCGCAAAGGGTCAAGCTATGAAGTGACTCTTCAGTAATAAAACAGAAATTCTTTTCTAATGTAGTCTTAAAATGAATGCTTCAGAGCCCCTCAGAGTGCAGCAACAGATCTGACCGCTCTTGTTCAACATGCGAATGCATTCCTGATCCAGAGTACAGTTTCTAACCTCTCAACCCTTTTAACTTTTGAGCTGATAATGAAATTTTAAAGATGCTTCAGCATGATACAGAACATTAAGAAGATGGAAAAGTTGGACAACCTCTGCCAACTCATCTGGTATACCCACTGTACCCAGTTCAGCAAAAACTATTCAAGTGTACACTTGAGCAAGCATGTCACTGATTTCATGCATATGTTTAACAAAGTTCCCTTCATCATACTGATGAATTTTGTCTTTAAAATTTCCCTCCAAATTTCTGCTCTGAAATGTGAAATTTAACTTCAGCTAATAAAACCAAATTGTTCAAACAGTGTTCAGGAAAAGCAACCCCCTTCCCCATTTACACATATTTTGCAGAGCCCACCACATAAAGTTCATGCTCTGTGTTAGAAAGACAACATCCTCCACATGGATCTGCTGTCCAGCAGAGCAAGCTCAGCATGGTCACTCTCGCAGGAAAAGGGCTGCTTCTCCCAGGAACAAGACTGAAGAGGCACATGGCCTCTCTGCTCCTACAGTCTTCCCTTTCTTCCATTTCTTCTTCAGGAAGACTGGCCAGGCAGGCTGTGAACACAGGCACTCCTGCAGAGCCCCCAGCTTTGTAGCGTGCCCCTGGCAGTGCACTGCCCTCCCAACCACAAGTGCATACCCCTTACAGCTCTGATGCCAAATCAGTGCCTGCTGCCCAGAATGGTGTGCAAGGATCCAAAGTTATCCAAGTGACTTCTGACAAGCAAGCATGAAACATAACAATCACACAATGTTAAAAACATAACAGCCGTTTTACTTTCAGAATTATAAGTTACTTACAAAGATGCTTTTGCCACAGTGAGGGCCACAAACTACAATATAAGAATGACACACTTTGAAATGTTAACAGCTCATATTGAGCAACTAGCCATGGGGTCACCATGTTTCTTGCAGTTGAAGAAATTGGCTTTTGGGCTCTGAAAACTATTTTCAGAGAAACTGCAGTATCCTGAAGTTTTTCACACAGAAATTCACTTCAGTAAAATATCAGATTTGCTGTTCTCAGTCACCTGCTGCTCAACTCTTGGCAGTGGCTGACAGACCTCTGGGCTCAGGCTTTGGGCTGAAAGCCAAACTCCACAGGTGCAGGCCTTGGTTCTGGAGAAGATGAGAAGGCTAGAACTGCCATCATGCGGCTTGTTCTCCCTTCATGTTAATCCCCACCATCTGACTCAGTGGGGCTATTGCAATCCTTAGCTGAGACTGAAGGCTATTTTTGCCGCAATGATTTCCTGTGGCTGTGAAGAGTATGCTCGCTCTGAGGGTGCTCAAAGGAGCATTTCTGAGCCTGAGTTTAAACAACACTGAGTGTTTATTTCTTTTAAGCAGGAAGCATTGCTAAGTTCCCCACGTGCCCACTGTGACTTAAAAGTTTATGGTTTATCCTCACATTGCATTTTTCTTCTCCTCCAAACACAGTACCAGAGCTTTCAACTTTCTCATTCACTCAAGGGGGCTTTATCCAATCAATGCTGCTCCTGGCACAGCCAGAGGCATGCATTCCTTCTAGATGGTTATGTTTAAGGAGAGAGATTTAGATGATGATCCCAAAACCAACAGACTCTGAAGTTTTGACTCAACTTAACATTTGTGATATTGTCTACCAATCTATTATAGCTCCCATCTGAAGTAAAAAAACAAAAACAAAAACAAACAAACAAACAAAACGACCAAGCAAAAAACCCACCAACAAAGAGCAACCCTCCTCCCCTAAAACAATAACACCCCACACAAGACAGTACTTTTTTAGGCAATAAACCATGTCATAATACATAACAGAGCACAGAAAAATAATACTTCATCCATCCAAAATCTAGGAGGACAAATAGCATCTCAAACATTTTATGGTTTCACAAATTCAAACTTGAGACCTTTTGTATTGTATCACAGTGCTGGTCTCACTTCAGTCTCTAATTAAGACTTCAATCTTACAGTACTTAAGTTGCACAAAACTTCTTTTATATCAGGCACATGACAATTCAGGTGTTACTGTGTTTCACTTTGAGCAATCTTTTTGCCTGTTTTGTCTTCACTGATTGAAGCCATAACACACAAAATCAGTGAGCAGTGCTATCACACAGTATTGTTGTGGTGGATGACTATTAATACATCACAGCCTGTGTTGCTGTCTAGAAGAAAAAAGCAACACATTTTCACCTTCTTTTGAGACATCAGCTTTTTAAGGAATTTAGAAAAAAATCAAAGTTCCAACTCTTTTCCAGGCAAAACTCAAAATAACACAGGGTGAAGGCACTTGATTACCCAAGAGGCACATTGTCAGCATTTCAGCCAGGTATGCAGGGACCTATGTTTTCACTTCAAATTTTCAGAGATCTCTCCTAAAGAATTTCTACTCTTTTAAAATAAACTAAGAGCTTTATTAAATCCTAGATCTGTATGTCCTTAGACCATGGCAGACCTATACACTGAAAACCCAAATGTAGCACAGATCAGAAACACGATTAGCACATAGGACAGCTCCATGGAGTACCTCTGATTGGTTCAGAAGCCAGATAGAAGCGAAACTCTAGTACAAAGAATCTGTACCTTCCACTAAATTTTGACTTATCTTCATTCCTGATAACTAGTCTCATACAAAGCTGCAAGGGTGACAACATTTGATAGCAGTAGCCCCACTGTTTTAATTTGCTGCCTCCCAAGATTTCTCAAATGATAATTTGCTGCATTTCTGCAAAGCCTGGCAGATGCAAGTGGATATATAGAGTGTTATTAAAAAAATTAAAAAAAAAAAATCTTCTTGCCCTTTTTGACATGGTATTGCTGTTGAGTTAGACTGGAGCAACCATGTAAATGGTAAATAGTTCCTGCACTGTGGGTAAGCAGAAGTTATTTGAGGAAGGAGACAGTTATGCACATCTCACTAAAATGTGTAAAATAGCAGGTATGATAAATTGAGAAATCTTTATTGCTTTTCTCTTCAGTTTTCTGGTTTAAGATTTGACTGTCATCTGATTTTCCTCTTGGCTGCAGTTTGAATCACTTATTTAATATTTAATGTTACAGTGCCACTTGAGACCAATCCTGTCCTAAATCTGTATGCTCAAAACGCAGCTCCAAAAGTCTTAAAAGCAAAATTTAGTAGTGCAGAAAAAAGGAAAAGGAAACACAGTACTAAATTATTAAATGATGCAGTTTTATAAATAATAAAGCATGTTTTTATAATTAGACCAGAAAAGAGGCATAATATAATAGATGTTTTGGTAATTTCTTCTAGGTTACTGCTTCATGGTTATGCAACTGTTCTCTTCAGAGCGCTTCGAGGACTACATGAAATAAAGCTCTGCTAAGACGCCAGAGATCTATTAGCATTGCCAAATCTTGCCCTACAAAGGGGCACTACTATCTGGAAAGCCCATGGGAAAAGCACACAGAAAAACAAAGATCACTGCCACTTGCCTTCCCCTGTGGTCTGAAATAGTTTCCCACCAGTGATGCTCAACACACATGGCTGCTAAGTCTTGGAGAGAATAAAATGATCCAAAGTCTTTCCAGCCTGGACCTCTAGTCTCCATTCTTACTGGTGATCTCACAAGTCACCTGTGTTTGCAAACATGGCCTTTCAGCTCACCTGTGGCTATCACAACAGCCACTCACTGTGTCACTCTTTTCCAGTTCCAAAGGAAGAAAAACTTAAAATCCTCCAGATTGCATTTGCTTTTCACCCAGTAATGTTGTCCTAGCCATGATGGCCAACATTTATTACATAAAGCAACTTTTGTGACAGGTAATTATCTTCTTAGACCAATTTGTATTTTCTGTTTCCACTGTTTCTCGTGCTGAATGTTACTTTCCTGCAGCAGTCAGCTGCCTCAGACTGGTTTTTAGCCTGCTAAAGCAGATGCTGATCCCTTACAGGTATTGATCTTTCTAGAACTTGGTTTTAGGGTTATTTCTCCATTTCCCTGAAGAAACTGCCTAGCTGTGCAGTATACATTAATCTGTGCAGCACACACTGAGTTTGTGCACAGGAATTACACACCCTTACATGGTTATAGGTTATATATAACCACACATGGTTATAGATCAGTCTTTGGGGAAGGTTTGCCGTTTCTTCACATTCTAGACTTCAATTTCAAATTATAAACCTCACCATTTTCTAAGCACGAGTTGCAGTGCTGTCACAGTTGAGATCGGAGGACAAGCAAAGTTTATAGCAGTACATTCAAACCTCACCGTGTCCTTCATTTTACCTTCCATTTTGCATCCTAAAGAAGTACATCTACTTAGTCTTTTATGTTCTTCCCCCCCTCCCTGACTCCCAGTGTTACATCACTGGAACTTACGAAAAAATGCTACAAGATGCTAATTTCAATGACAGTTGGGTTTTGGCATGAGTTTGTTTTTAAAGTTTAAATATATTATCCTTCTGTATTCCAAGTACACTAGAAACAAGGACAGGAATTTTTTATAGTATTCTTCATGCAAAAGCACAGTCATCAGAGCAGCAAGAATAAAACTAAAGAAGCCGTAAAACCAAATCTGACAAAAGCATAATCTAACCAAACTACACTTATTTGTCTGAATGTATTTAAATAACTAACTATAATGGACAGCATGAAGTATTTCTAAGCACAGTTTCTGTAGCATCTTGTATCAGATATTTCCTGTCTCATAGTCACAGTTTCAGCCCGTTTCAGGGCCTGATCCTAGAAAATTTAACCTGCAAGTAAGTGGGACCACATGAACTGATGCATTACTTGACTCCTTGGGACAAATCCATGACAAAATTTAACTCCCACATACTCATGGGTTTTTTTCCATCTGCCAGTTTTGTGAACTTCAAGGAAGTGAAAAGGAAAGCATCCCTGAATGGGCAAATGCTAGTCACCAGTCAATATAAACAGAAGGGCCCATCACACTAATCAGTTCAGTAAAAAGGAATGAGTGGAATTACATGCACACATGTGAAGTGCGAAACATAGAGCATACAGATGAAGTTACCAGAAAGGTCCCCACTGCAGCCTGGGCTCTGTGTTCTACCACAGACAGTCTGTGTGTGCCCACCCTGATGAGACACTGTAGCAGGAGACAGCAGCTATACTGAACTTGGGGTTACCATATGCACATAGATACGCTAACAACGACCACAGAATTATCCCAAAAAGCATTAGGGGAACTAACAAATTCCTCACCTCCACCAGCACTGTGTACATGTTCTTGCTGAGGCCACTGCCAACATCTATTCAGTCACCAGCCACTGCTTGCCTCTTTTGAGCCAAACAGCGTTCCAATGATGCCCACCTCGCTGTCCTGGGCATACATCTGCTGTATGTCCAAATATCACAGAAACTGTTCTGAGAATCAAAAACTTGTTTCCATGTAGGTACAGGGGAAGTCTTTCCATAAAAGCATTTTAATAGACAGTCATACCAATGCAGCATTAGGCAGGCATCTTGACCCAGGTTAGTCTATAGCTTTCAGCTCTCAGCAAAGAAGACGGAGAAGGAAAGGAAAAAAAAAAAAAAGAAGTCAGCATGACAAGCTGACACATTAGCTTACAAAATATTTTCTGAAGAAAATACTTGGTTCACCTTTCTCTAAAGAACATGAAAGTACATTATTGGATGCCTGTAAGTGAAAAATATTAAACAATGTGGAAGCTAATTCTCCTCGTAAGTCTGTCTCTCTGAACAGATACACACAGTCCATGTATCTATAAAATGAAAGGTAATGAAAGGTAACATAAAACTGTGTAACAACAGAAATATGAGGGAAAAGAGAGGAGTAAGGACTTGCATGCCAATTCATTCATTGCTGTGTATAAGATAAAACCTTATTGTCACTACCCTTCAGCAAGTAAGGTGTTTCGGCATGGGTTGATTGTGACTAGCAACCTGTAGAGAACAAGTCATACTCAAGTTTGTTTCTTTTGGTAAAGATACCAAATAGCTTTGGACTACTGAGTTCATAGCTTGCAGTCTCCTTGGAAGAGAGAAACCTACCAGAAAAAGCATCCCTGGGGAGCTCTCGTTCAACTAAATCTGTACAGATTCAGTGTGAATTTGGCAAACACCATTTTTAAGTGCTACACATGCAGAACAGCTAACAGCTTGGAAGACAGCAGAGATGGGAGTAAGAAGGGTATCCTTCTTAATTAGCAGTTCGTTCACATTTGTCTTTCTTTTATAAATGAAAATGAAGGCAGAACTTGGTGGATATCTGGACTTGCTGAAGATCCAAAAATTTGCATGGAGAATTTGAATGGAAAACTTACTCTGAATCCGAAAGTAACTATTGATTAATAAATGCTTGCTTGTAGCGCGTTGCATAAAGTTATTACAGCCTAAGCGAACACTGCTCATGTCACTTTCATGCTGCAAATGTGTAACGGGTTGAACAAGAGCACAGTTTGGATTGGAAACAAGATTAACATCTTAGAAACAGAAAAGGGAACTTCATAGGAAAAGACAAAGCAATAAGGATGTTAAAGGTATGAGGCAAAAAATTGCACAAGTAACCACTAAGGCATATAAAGGAAGCAAATACCAAATGTACAGGATAATAGCAATAATAAGAGCAGAATGTTGTGAAAGGGAGGAAGACAAACTTTTTTGCTGTCTTTCCACTGTTCTATTCAGCTTTTAAACCCAGTATCACAGATTAAAAAGAACTAACAAGTCCCATTACAGATATGAGAAGTAAACGCAACCTTTGCTATTCATGGATAATAACTATCTTACACCGTTTACTATTCTACCTGGGCAAGAATGCTTGTGTTACTGGAAAGTGTCATATAAGAGAATTAAAAAGCCCTCAAATTTTGGCAGCAATAAAATATTTTTAACAAGAGATATCAGTACCTGAAGCCTGCCACTTAAGAGAGATCAGTATCACAGACAAACATACTAAGAAATGGTGAAGAAGCCCAATGCTCTAAGTAGAACAAAAGACACAAACTGGAGAACATCCTGGAGAACATTTCACAAAAGATCCTCCCAAAGGGATCAAGAGTCAGTTTTTAAGCCCTCAGAATCCCATCTACTAAGCGTCAAAAGTAGCCTTGAAGTCTGTATCATCCCGGACTGAGTCCTTGCTTTCTTGGCTGTACATCCCCTATGGGTCTGCTGAGAGATCCCAGCTCTGCTTCCATGTTTCTTCACTTTCAAGCCACTTGTCTGCAGTGTTTGGCAACTTCATCTAAAGCCAAGGCTGACCGAAGAAGGCAGCCAGTCTCTTCTATAATCAAGAGCGAGGCGATTTCAAAGCTAACATAATTGAAATCAGGGAGGTTTAGATTAGATATCAGGAAGAAATTCTTCACAGAGAGGGTGGTGAGGCACTGGAACAGGTTGCCCAGAGATGTTGTGGATGCCCCATCCCTGGATGTCTTCAAGGCCAGGCTGGATGTGGCTCTGAGCAACCTGGTGTAGTGGAAGGTGTCCCTGCCCATGGCAGGGGGGTTGGAACTAGATGATCTTTAAGGTCCCTTCCAACCCTAACCATTCTATGATTCTATGATTCTATAAGAAAGCAGCAGCTACTGCTGCCTTCGCAGTTTGCCTTCAGTTGGATTTAACCGTCATATTGCGACTGCAATTTTGAACTAGTATTCACATTAACTAGAACTACGGGAAAAATCATTTAATTTCCATAACATAAAATAAGGATGAGCACACACAAACCACAAGAGAATGGAAACCTAGTTAATTAATTATAACCTTACTTAATGTGTAATGATAATGTTAAATGATCATGACCAGCACATGAGTTGATTTAAATATATTAATTGTGTTAAAAACTGTGTCACAAAAGGCAGTAAGGTCAGGGAATTCAAAGTTTTAAGTAATACAATTTGAGGGACAAGGGAATTTCATAAAATGCAAAACGGAATGTGCTTAAAGCACAGTCTAAAAATACGATGAACATAATCTGAGGATGCGGCATGGACATCTTTGCCTGTCTGCTCCAGCAGAACAGTACAGGAAGAGGGCTGGCAATTCCTGATACAATCAATGTTTTTATTTCCCCCCAGTTGCATGTTTGAGCACAGAGACATCCAGAGGCCCAGCTTAAAACGAGAAAACAGAGATCGTAGACCAGATTCACACACTGAGTATGGCAGATATGGTAGGAAAAGAATCATGAGGGAAACTGCCAACCTTGCCCAATTCTGGGGTCTGTTTCATACCACAACACAGTCCCAAACTGAAGCCTCTTTAGGCAGCATACTATGGAGCTGCAAGAAGTCTACTCCCACTTTCCCTTTCACCAGACAGTTCAGCTTCCTAATGCAGTGGGATAGCAGGCAACAAGAGCAGAGTCAGACCCAGTAGTTTACTATTCAAAACCAAGAAATAATAGGAAAAGTTAGATAAAGGGTGTATATATGGATGTATATCCATAGCAGCAGCTGTCCAGCAGAAAAGCATTCATTTCTCAGAGTGTTAACCTAAGCACTCATACAGAGTTGGCAGCAGAGAGAGATATACTTAGAGCGCTGCATGGCACACCATGCCTTGCTGCACCACACCACATCCTCCTATCCTACTGCATCAGAAGGGACATGGGGTTGCAGTAATTTATCCCTCTTCTCCCCTCCACCACACCAAAACCCTGTGCTTCTGTACTGGATGCACTGTACTGAACTTCACATGCCTCTCTGGTTTCCTTTCTGCTACTTGGATGCATATACCATCAGTACTCCAGCATACTTACGTGACCACCTTGTGACCCACAACAGGAAAATTTGACTGATAAGCATCCTATATTTTCATGCAGGGGGGATGTTTAACCCCAGTAAATACATTGTGCTGCCCTATGACACAGCTATACAGCCAGCTGCCTGGTATGGGGAAGGGCAAATGGGAGGGAAAGGATGCAGAGGTCAAGCTTACTAGAGCTGCAACGGTAGCCAGTGCTGCTGAACTACAGTCTAAGTCAGCCAGTGCAAGCATGCTGCAGCACAAAAGCACGTAATAAAATCATAAAAGGACATATAATTAAGCTACTTATCCAGCCTAAACATCAATGTGAACAGTCCACAGCCTAATACAGATACTGCGAGAGGCAAAGCTGGAGGCATAAACCCACAGCCAACCACACTGCAGCAGCTGGGTGTCATTGCCCAGACTCTGCACTTGGAAGCTCAAGCACTGAGCAAGCTGCGTGTTGCAGAGGAGGTCATGTGCAAGATGTTTAGTCCTGATTCACCAGAGAGCAAGTGTTAGGGCAGAATTAAAATTGCTGTCAGCAGCTGCACTGTGGTCTCACAATTTTAAAATTAGTAAAGCTTACCAGCCATCAACTTATTCTTGTGCCCAGAGACTGATTACAAATTGCTGTATTTTATGTAACTCAAGGCAACCAGTACTTTCTCTTGGAGCAGGGAAGCCATCAGTGAACCAGCTGTGAATGACATAGTATGAAAAAGCATATTTACTCTAAATAAAAAGCTTCATCAATACCCTTCTGTGCTGACTTCTCATGTGGCTCAGAGAAACACAAATTCAACTCAGCCTCTACCCTGGTATCAGACAAAAGAGTCAGTAAAGTACAGAGCCATTAAGTGCTACCTACTCTCAAGGAGCAACATCTCATCCTGACGTAAAAGAGAGCAGGATTTCTGTCTCAGCTTTATATACCCAAACACAACTCCAGGCCTTTTTGCACAGCAGTAGTTTCCCTGACATAAGTCTCGGTATAAATGTCTCATACTCTTTCACCTTCTATGGAGGCCTTGCATTCAAGCACGTCCTTCTTCCTTTTCTGTGATGCTATTAGGTATAATACTCAAGAGAATAATAGGTCCTTGAATGTATCAATGTCAGAGTCTAGATGTGTCAGAGTTCTGCGATAAAAATTGCAATATTTTACATGCCTACATATAATATGACAATTGCCAGCCTGTCTTTGCTACTCTTTACACGTCAGTTGTCACTTGCAGGATGACTTTAGAGTCTCCTTTTTGGCATCTGTGTCTAATCTTGACTAGCCTACTACCTGCAGCTATAATAAACTATTGCACTCAGCAAAGGTCACATCTTCCCTTGTCTGGAACAGTTTCACAGACTCCAACTACCTCTCCACATCTCACTGAAATCCTATGTCCTCCCTCACCAAGCTGCCTCACAAATCTGACACTACCAACACCTGAGTCCCTACTCCCTGCTACACCCTTCACATCACAAACACCATTTACTCACATGGCTGTCTTCCTTATCGCTGTACTCCAGTTTCAGCATGTGTGATACTTTATAAAGACTTCAGATCAGTCTTTACAACAGTTTTCTAAGCAAACTATGGATACAGTCTATTTATCAGCACAATGCCAAATACTCTGGTTGCCCAAGTAAATAAACCAATCTCTTTAATTACAAATTACTGCTGAATTATTGCCTCAGAAGGGCAATGAATTCCATGAAAGAAACGAAATCCTGTTTAACTACTCAGACTGTGAAAAACAGTTTTCACTATTCAATTTTGAATACGCTGCTTTTCTTTTTCATCTAATACCTCTTGGTTTTTGCACAATGAGATAGGCAGTTTCTGTTGTCCATTTATTTCTTTATACAAATCATCATTTCCATATGCTTTTATCTTCTAGTAAGGTGACCCTCTCTCTTCTTCTATTGTCTCTCTGATCTTCTGCACAATCCTTGTAGCATCTACAGTCACTGTGCTGCTATTTGCATCTGCAAAGTACCATACTTTACATTTAATGAAAATTTTAATTAAAATTGTCAATGGAACAGTTTTTCAGCTCACACCAGTCTAGCAGCACCGTGGAAAACAGGGACAGGCAACCCAGCTCTATAGGTTTCACCAGTATCAGTTCTATTCCATTCAAAGACAGCTTTCCCCAAGTAGTGCAAGAGTTTGCCTTTGCTGTTCCCCTTGCCAGACACTGTCATCATTATTAAATCTGTATCATCTGATGTATGAATCCCTACCCAGAAATTTCGTAGAGTTCAAGGTGGCAAGAGAAAAACTAGTTTTGATGGACTCATATCCACAGTGGTCAGGGCTGGAACACTGGATAGCATATGCCCAGGATACACTTCACACTCATATGAAATATAGCTCTGAAACATCATGAGGATTTGTGGGTTGGAGTGGGGGAGGGGGGGGGAAGAAGACTGTTGCCCCACACCCCTTGTTTCGTTCTTCCATCCCTGCAAGAACGTTGTGGTTTAGGCCCAGACACAGCAACTCAACCCCACGCAGCTGCTCGCTCACTCCTTCCCCTGGTGATGGAGACAAGAAAATATAAGGAAAGGCTCGTGGGTCAAGACAAGGACAGGGAGGGGTCATTCACCATCTTTGGTTATGGGCAAAACAAACTCAGCTTGGGGGGGGGTGGGGTGGGGGGAGGGAATCAATATAATTTGTTCCCAATCAAATCAGAGCAGGACAATGAGAGACAAAACCAGATCTTAAAAACACCTTCCCTTCTTCTTGGGTTCAGCTTTGCTCTCGGTTTCTCTACCTCCTCCTCTTGCAAAATGGAGCATGGCAGTGAAGGTACTGGTTCCATTGTGAAGGCAAAAGTGACTTTTTTTAGTAATTATTTTGTTTCAAATAAATGAGAGCTGAGATCTTCAAGCTGCTGTTTTAAGAGATGCTTAAAATAAAAAAAAAGTGATAATAGAACCTTGATAATACCAAGAACCCATTTTTGTTATTATTTGTTCTGTCTCTAGTACTTCTAACCTCAGAAATCACCCAGTAGGTTTATGACTTCCTTATTCTAAAACCCAAACCAAACAAGAACATGTATCTTGCTTTACAGGCACTTTAGGGCTGTTTAACAACCACCAACTTACTTTCACCAGCAGTTTTATGACAGGTTGCTATCAGGGTACACTGAAATGAAGTTTCCATATATTTTAATGGAAAGATACGTTAGTTACATAGCATTCAATGAAGAAAAAATAAAATCAATAAAAGACCTTCAGAAAACACCACTAAAGCGGACTTTACTTCTGATGAAGGCTGTCAGTCTCAACCTTTACTGTTTTTAAGTGCAACTTAAAAGAGGAACTTAAGGTCTATATGAACTTCATATAGAAAAAATCTGGGATGGGGCTCTCTGTTTCTGTGTTATAATAAATAAATAAATGTTGGTTCCAACAGCAAAAGATCCTGGCCAGCCATGAATATTTATGCTAAGTGATTCTCAGATAATTAATTAAAAAAGGGCACACTGTTTTACAGAGACAAATCATGTAGCAGTTGCTTCTCTTTTCTTTTGATAAAATAAGCTTGGCTCAGCTGGAGCATACAGACGGCAGCAACAAACAGTGACACTGAAAAACTTCTTCAAAGTAAAGTAGATGCTCAAAATTTATTTTGCAAAGTGCTATACTTTGCTGAGTGAATTTAAAGAAAAAAAATTGTGTTCACACCATCTAGTTTTGATTTGATGCTCACATAAGTTAAAAGAGGTCAGCTTGGGCAACTTCTCAGCTTGACACTGGCAGTCAAAGACTGGGTCAATCATGGCAACTGACAGCTTCCCAAGCTTTCCCTTTACAGGCTGGTTTTAACACAGTGGTGGTTTGAGTCAGCAGCTTTGGGGAAACCACCTTGCTGCCATCTCTTGGCTCTAAACCCAGCTATTGTGCTTGGAGGAACACTCTTCCTTCCTCCTCTTATTCTTCTTTCTGCTTTAAGGCCATAGCAGGGAAAAAGGGGGGGGGAGGTGCGGTGGAATCAAAAATCTACATCCACATACAGAGTTGCACACAAATACACATCTCATGCTCCTCAATGGTATCATATAATACTGTGTTCTTCAGGCACCACTAACAGAAATATAAAGTAGCTGCTCTGGCGTCATTAATAGTTTCTGTGTAGCACTGATGAATATGTCACTCAAGGTCAAAAAAAGCTAACTGAAATAATGCTAAGAAGTAGTTAAGGACCAGCAAGGAAAATATGCACGACTCACATCTTCCTCTGTGCAAACATCTATCAGTCTATTAACAATTTCAGTCCAAAGTGTTCTAGAAGAAAGCAAGCACAGTAATTACTTTGAGCTTTCCAGTACTACTCCTCATTGCAGAGTTTGCTGCTATTTCACAGTGACTTCCAGAAATTTTGAATTTTCCTTAATGCTTTCTCTTTCAGGCAGGACTGCAGTCCTATGATCATCTCCCAACAGAAGCACCTGTTCCAGGAGCACCTGGATGCAGCACGCAGCCCACAGCAGGCCATTACGAGGAAAAGGAGCAGCAGAACTAGGAATCTGCCCAGTTAAATAAAAAAAAAAAATCCAGAATTGTAATAGAAAGGAAAACATCTAACTTCTTATCAGCATATTAGTTAGGTGTTTGGTTTCCCTTTCCCCAAGCAGCTGGTTGAGTTAACAGTGGTTTACATCTCCTGAACAGATCAGGGGAGAAGTTATGCTTCATACCCCTGAGAGAGGAACCACCACCCCTGTCCCATGGAAAACAGAAGGAGAAAACAGGGAGATTTGGTAATTCTGTGGCCACAGAAGAGTAACCATCGCAATTGCCCCAGAGTATGTAGCACAGCTTTACAGACCCATTCTCTTTTCTGGTTATGAAATACTGGTTAGGTCTCCTTCACATGAGGCAGCTGAAAACACGTATTCACAAATCAGGATTAAATGGAACCATAATACCATTTACCACAGATTTTTGCTTGCATCTCAAAGATCACTGTATTCAGCAGTGTTTCAGAAGCTGACTTAAGAGGGCCTGAGGCTATTAAAAATTCAGAGCTAGAAGCTTTTTGATGCCTATTTTCTAGTGCTTTACTGCTACATACAAAGTACAGACTGACGAATTCTTTTATGCTCTTTGTTAAGATTTGTATCATCACATTTCAGAATTTCAACAACCAAGCAGCTGTCTCAATGTCTTTCCCCTTGCATAGTTATTTTTCCAGTACAATTTTATATGAGACAATTACTCTGCTAGTCGAGAAAAGCAATATGGCTAAGAAGTTGCAAACTGCCCATAAAATTCTCACACAAACGTGCGTAAGTGGAAAAAAATATTCTCTATATATCTGTCTCTGTTTATACACATGCACACACATATATAGACAATTGTAGCTGGATAAAATCACCTAAAACAACATGCATAAACAGTTTCGCTTTCTTCGGAAAAAGAATACGTTCTGGCTAGAGGATGAGACAGAGACTCTTCTCTCCCCTACATCAACAAAACTAAAAGGCACCTCACTTACAGGTACTTGAGTATCCAAGCTTCATCTAGTGAAGAATAAGGAAGAAAGAAAAAAACCAAACCAAACACACCCACACACCACTTTGGCTCTTCAGCCTGCACATTTCCATGTTTTCACATGCAGAATGTTGCATAAACTCAGAAAACTTCCTTGGCTCTAACTCCCTCTGCCAGCCACTCCTTGGAAACCATGTGAATGTCTCTAATGAACAGCTTGCTTAAATGTACATAGCTGTGGGACAGACAAGTCGTGATCTTGATGACATTCCAATGTCCCAGGCCAATAACTTAGGGCATCACAGGTTCCTTCCCTTTTTTCTGGACAACAAGGGAGAAGGACAGGATGCTTGTTCTTTTTATACTATTTAGTCTTTGAGAAAAGCAGACATACCTACACACTGGTAGTAGGAGCAGCAGCCAATACAATGAAACAGAAAAGATACTAGAAGTGGTTTGGGAATTGCTACTGCATTGACTTTCTGACATACATGTCAGCCATCAACAAAGACATTCTTGGATCCTGTATTCTGTCCAGCAAACAGCAAAGTCACCACTGATGGTCTTCCAAGAGTTCCATCCTCCCAGTCATCCCCAGTATATCTTGAAGCCCCTTCCCCGCTAGCTTATTCCATGCCTGGAATTCCCATTCCACTATATTCTGAGGCAACACTCTTCCTTAAGTTATTTTTGGGAAGTTATTGCGGTCAGACAACCTTTAAAAAAAAAAAAAATCTGTGCTAGAACTATGGTCCACCAGAGTCGTCGGAGTTTTTAATCCAATTTATGTCACCTGCCTATATATAGATTGATGGTCCTCTGCAGAAACAACTTTTAGCCTTGTAAAGTACTGCAGATACTCTCCATGAATAACACAGAAACCACACAAGCAACAGAAAAGATTCAAGGTAATCCACTACCTGTGGTTTTTCATGAGCTGCATACTCAAAGTGCAGAGCACAAGGTCCTTACCCTACTCTTCTTCAAGACAAAGCTGTGTTAGGCTGTGCCATGGGGACAGAGAGAGGAATAAAAAACAACAGAAAGGCATGGCAGTAGAAAAATCCATTTTGCACATTCAGTTCACCACGGTTTCTTCCCCTTTATGCACTTTGTACCTTTCAAGTTGAGGAAAGGTGAAAAACTGCCTAATTCCCACAAGAGAAAGAAAAGCGATGGACAGACTCTACCCTGCAGCTAATATGGTAAGCTAAGTGGCTAAGCATTATAATTCCAGGTTATATGGAATAGTGGCTAGTGGCTCTCCTAGTGGCTACAAACACTGCTATTAACTCCAAGTTTAATGTCAGCATCACCAAATCCTTGAGAAACCACCCACTGACTTGCTAATAAATATAAGTAATACTGGATCATGAATCATTACCTAGTAAAGTTTCCTAGTTTATATTTTGTACAGGTACTTATTACAATAACACCTGAAATCTTAAGCAGGTATGTGATGCCACCGAAGTCCCACCATTAGTGGTCTCCACAATCAAATGGCACCTTCTCTTTCAGACTGACATACAAAACTTTACAGGGTGATTGCTGGCTAAGGTCCCTCAAAAGTAATTTATTTTCACTACAACACTGCACTACAGTGTCTATAGACAAGAGATTTTATTCTTGCCTTTCTCTTCATATAACCACCTTCTGCTAATGCCCAGGACACTTGATGAAGGCTGGGCAGCAAAGGTATTATTCCATTCTGAAAAAAAAAAAAAAGTATAGATTTTTGAGCATCTCTCCACTCTGTTTAGGATCTTGGGTGCCATTCATCCCAGCCAAGCATGTTTATCATTGAGTTTCTCTCTCCACCTCTGTCCTACTGAAGCTCCTCTATCTCAGATAGTACCCACACCACTTATTTGGCAAGAAAGATAAGGCAGTCAGAAACAGCCTACGGCCCTTCTGGCACAGCTGCCTTCTCCTCTGCATCATGGAAAAGCCACTCTGGGCCCAAGGAACACTTTTGCTAGCAGTAAATTGAATCATGTCCATGTAAAAAGAGTTGGAGCTCCTTTTAAGCAGCTCCACATTTGCTGTGGGTTCTGTCACTTTTCTTCCCAAGTCACACTCAATCAACACATTTGCCAGCAAAAATGAAGTCTTCTTTGGAAGGGCAACAGCAGCTCAACAGTTGAAGGTGTAGGCGGGGATCGCTGTAATTTTGATTGCTCTGTGTCTGCTTATTACATAAGGGCACATTGTGTTCTCTGCCAGGGTACAAAACTCTCCATTGGTGCCCCAGTTACTTAAGACTTGAAGTACTCCCCTTCCCACAACTGTCATAGGAACAAGGGCTTTATCAGCCTGGAGCTCTGAAGAAGCTGCCACACGTGGTTTCTTCAGTCAACAAGCCACACCATTAATTCAGTAGCTGTGAAAAGGCTAGAGACCTCATGCAGAAGGATTTCTCTGTGCCAGACATACTGAAGTGAAGCACCACACTTAGTGCCCTGATGGATAGATTTAACTAGACAACTGTTTAACACCCATACTGAGGGGAAAATGGAGTAGCCCTGGCTCCCCAGCGCTATTTTGATACCTGCCAACAACTCCATCCAGCATGGGTGACAGGATGGCTGGTGGCACACACTACACAACTGGAGATGCTGTTAGGACAACGCACACATGGTTGGTTGGATATCATCACATTCTCACAGTAGCATGTACATATGGAGATGGAATTCCCACTGCACCTTCTGCAAACCACAAGCAGAGAAAACTTGAACTATTCACTTTGGTTAAGATTATTTATGCCACATACTTCTTTTTGGACAAGTACACATATTGCAGTAATGCCCAATGGCTCTCCCTAAATGAAGCTGGCACTTAATTCTGCCAGTGCAAGTTAATGATATTCATTATAGCTTGACCTTACCTTCCAGTCTGCATTTATAGCTCTCATCTGCACACTTTTTCAATAATGTATGCCACAAAAGAGCAAGTTCAGCACCCATAACTTTCTTATGTATGACTGTACTTCCTGGTATGTTTAAGTTTTTTCTGCCTCTAGGTCACCCCAGATGTGCTGGCACAACAGCAAGAGAGTGAACCCTTTTGAGTTACAGAAGCAGCCAAATACACCGCTCAAATACGCTAGCTCGACTAGTAACACCCTTGTCTTTTTTTTTCCCCCAAGATTCCACACCATTTCCTAAAAGTTAAGCAGACACAAGTGTGTATATTAATAGCTATGACCCCTGTAGAAAAAAAAGGTTGTTCTTCACTGATCTCAAAAATTAGTGACTCTAAGACCACCAGACGCTGGGAACAGGATGACTATGTTCATCCATGATCTCATTCTGCCTGGCTTTATTAAATATTAAGCAAGGGGGTTTTAGCTGTACTAAGGAAATTACTTAAGCATTCTGACAGTTAAGTTCCTCTGTTTGTTAAAGGGTAATCATCTTTAGATTATATATATATACACACACACATATACCCCTCTCTATCTCTGGCTGGCCTGCAGTGTTTTTGCAATTTCTTTACTTGCAGTTTCTTAAAGAAATAATGTTTAAATTTTTAGGAATTAATTAAAAAAACCCAACCTGTATAGCAAGATTAACCAGGATTTGCTCTCTAACTTCAATAAGCTTCCTCTATTTCTGCTGACATTTCTACCTAACACTTCTTTCTCAGATAACAAAAAGTGTTTTAAGCCAGCAATAACTTAACTACTTGACCAACAAGGTGTAATAAAGCCAATACTTGTTTACAGCCTCTGCAGTATTTGTCAAGTGTCTTGACTTGGAGCATGTAAGATTCGCCTTAAATCCATGACCTTCCACATCAAAGGAACATCAAGCAGTGCTAGAGGACCAAGTCTTGGAATTAATAACACTTTCCAAGAAACCAGTGTTGTTCTTCATGTGAAGCATTATATGTCAGTCCTGCTTTAAGAAAAACATGTAAATACTTTAAGTAGATTTATTTTTCCATTCTCTTTCAATGAAATTAAGTATTAATATGT
Source organism: Eurypyga helias (assembly GCF_000690775.1). NCBI lineage: Eukaryota > Metazoa > Chordata > Aves > Eurypygiformes > Eurypygidae > Eurypyga > Eurypyga helias. Next base: position 33,955 of record NW_010239418.1, read on the forward strand.
TAAATCCAGCTGGCATGGAAATGTAACTCAGATATTGTAAACAATGGCATCTAATTAGAAAAGATTACCTTAATGTAGATAACCAGTTTGAAGAGCAGATGGGTGCTGGGAAAGATTTCTTATAAGTAAACCCTGGCAGGCAAAAGCCTAAGAGCCTTTAAGCTTTTCAGAGTTCAGAGCACCCAAGAAAATGTGCTAGTAAAGGGGACAAGCCTGAGATGAGAAAAAGCAAAGAAGTGGTTTAACAACCCAATTGGCTTTTATCTTTACTCCATCAGCTCAGATCTCTGTCAGGTTGTGCAGCTAGAAGTTATGTTGTAAAGACAGCCTCCCAGCCTAACACCTGGCGATCTGTCTTAAAGGATCAGGCTGGCACTCTGACAGCGTAGAATCACAACCACCTAATTTCTGAAAGCTTTTCAATGGTGAAAGTACACTGAAAGTACAGTCTGACACCTTCAGAAGAAAGGAGATTGTTTTCCTCATTCAAGAAGTTACATTCTACCGATATGTATCACGTTCTATCTGTCTACAAAAATACCCGTGAAGAACAAAGGGGAGAACTGATGAGGACACAGGATGAACAAGGCTCAAGAAAAGAACGTGCATCCTTACATGCTCTCACAGAACTTCGTAAGAGTGCTGGGCTTTTCCTGGTTGCGTCTTTGTCGAAACCAGCGCTGAATGCTGCGTACATCCCAGTCCAGCTGCTTGGAGAGGCCCTCAAGTCTCTTCTCATCTGGATGCTACACAACAGGAAAGGATAAAAATTATTTCTTTATTCAAATGCAGTACCACTACTTTAAATTTAGAACCACAGTAATCTCCTCTCGTTGTCTCAGAGGCTGCCTGTCAGACACATGAATACATAGAAATAAAATTACTCTCCCAGAAACCTCTGCTGTCAGATCCACATCAAAACACATTTACAGTGACTACCATGAATCTGGAAGGACATATGCTGTAATATTGCATGCAGGTTATTACTAATAAACTTAAAAGGCACAATGGCATGAAAACTTGCTTGAAACCGGGAAAATGATAAGTAGGAATAAAATGTCAGGCATTTCTCAAGCAGCAGGGCTTACAAACACCCCCCTGCTTGCCACATGCTATGCTTATTCCACCCTGCTGCATCAGCATCTTTGTCCTATTGACCTGCAGTAGTGAAGATTGTTTGACTCACATGGAAAGAAGATATATCCAATGTTTGTGCATGTTAACATTAAAAAATGGGGTCATTAAAGAAAGTGACAACTTCAAAAAGAAAAATCACCTTGACAACATGGAGGTTTTTTTTTTTTTTTTCTGTAAAATTATCTACACAAAATTATTCTCCAAAGAAGCAAATGCAGAACTCTCACTCCATTAGAGCAGCTGCAAACACCAGTGCAGAAGTAAGGCCACAGAAAGTAACTCTGTCCTTAATTTGACTACTCTATGGAGAAGAGCAGTACAGGCCACACTTCCAATTCTGCAGCAATTCTACACATACAGTACTGCATGAGGACTATTTATATATTCTTTTTTAAAGAATCAGAAAAAGCTTTTGGACAATGTGTTTTCTGGAGCTTTAGTTTTAATTCTACAAGCCAGCTACATACATTGAATGAGCTACAAGAGCTGCCACAATAAATAAGTGTTTTAAATGTTGCAAGAGGTGAAACAGCAAAGCTTTTGTCAGGCTGAAATTTCATCTGTCTCCAGGAAAAGACAGGAAGGAAAGGGAAGAGATAAGATGAGAGAAGGGTAAAGTATTTGCCATACATCTCAAAAAAAAAGAGCCCCACAAGCATTAGTTAGACCATTTTACACACTCAGGCCCTGTGTTGAACTAGCAGATTCTTCAAGGAAAAAATAAGTAAACAGAAAAATCCCATTCTTCTTCCCTCAGCTGAATCTGGGTGAGAGGACCTGTGCTGCAGCTTTTAGAAACACGATATATGCAAGTCCCTCTCTGAAAACAGGGCAAAAACCATGCCAACTGCCATGGTGACCTCAGGATAGGGTCAGACACACAATCAACACAGATCCATGGCACACTTCACTGTTCCTGACACTGAACCCCATTTTGCCCTCTATGATGCTAATACTCTCTGAAGTTTTTTTTGATGCTAATACTCTCTGATGCCTTTTTTGTGGCACGCCCAGCTGCAGCCTGGGGCTGAGGTGGGACTGAGAAGTTCTTATAGCACAGTGACTTCATCCTTCAGGCCTCCACAGGCCTTTCTGCTACAAAGCATTTGACCACTGAGGTCTTCAGGAGACACTAAAGGACTCCTGATCACTACTCACTGCCACAGGAAAGCTTAGGGTGCTTCAAAAGCACGGTCTGGATGACAGAGAGGTTTAGTTCAGATGTCATACAGTCAGAGCTGCAGAGACACAGACATATATTGTGAGGGAAAAACTCGTTTTCTAAAAAAAACAAACAAACAAAAAACAACCCACCCAAAAAAACCCACTTAAATCAGCAAGCTCTGAAACATTATTTGGTGGTCAGTTCCCCTTTTCTACCTTTTTCCTCCCTCCCCCGTTTCAATGGACATCAATCACATTATGAAGAGCTGGGACACCAGCAAGCCACACAGGGTGCTCCCTGTGCTCAGGCAGCGCCCCTAGAAGGAGCAGCTTTGAGGTTTAATGAAAAACATAGTAAGGCAAAGCTTCCTGGCTCACAATTTGCTCCTTTTTCAAGAAAGAAGGAAAAGAAAAAGAAAATAAAAAATAATTTTAAAAAAGGACAATTTTGTGGAAATTTCTAAAATATAAGAAGCAAAAAAAGTAGGTGGCCATATGGCACCTATAAAGTGTTTCTGTAACAACTTTTTTTGATTAAAAGCTTACAGGAGACACCATGAAGACATGCACAACTGCTCAAGCTGGCACGCCAATAACGATCTTGACATTTGTGCATTCTGATTTTAGCTGTAAAAATGCAGCACTGCATTTAGCAGTTAGCTTTGTTCAAACATAGTTTACAATGCCATGTCCCACTTCATAAGGCAAATATTTTAGTTAAATACTCTACCTTTGTAATAGCTGTGAAAACTTTTTCCAAGATAGCATTAGGTTGAGCTTTCTGTGGTCCATTGGCTTGGACTTTAAGGCCTAAGGCACATGGTTTTGCAATGAACCTGTCAGAAACACAGGAGTGAAAAAAGAAAACAAATTAAATACATCTGTTTAGTTCATTACTGTTATCAATCAATGCCATATGGTAAATGCACAAACACTATAACCCTGCCAACAAAACCAATACTTAGCCTTACCGCTCAAAAGCAAGCTCACACAGGCAACTACATTGCAAAATAAGTAACATCACTTTGAAAGATAAAAGGAACTCTGTGGAGCACATGAAACGGACAATTTTCTTTCATGTTATGAAAAAAAAAAAAAGAGAGAATAAAACAAAAAGCATGACAGGAACGCCTCTTAGAGAAGCACCAACTAATGAAAAGAGCAGGGCAGCTTGCAGAGCTGAGGAACACGTAATACTCTCCTCCAGAGCCTTTTTCATAAATCAGTTTCCAAAGTAGCTACTGCACAGTGGAAATTTGAAGACCTTAAAGGCAACAAGCACTGAAGCTTCCCAGTCAATATAATTTTCTAAACCATAAAGTTTGAACGGTATTGAGCCATGCCTCAAAGATTTTGACTTTTTTCCGGACTCTTCTGGTAAAATATGAAACTGTCACGGGTCCAAACACCAATCCATAAGCCCATTCAGTTTATAAATTGTGTATCTCCGATACATTTTAGAGATTAATTATGTAACTTCCATTATATACATTCAAACATTACCGTTCTACTCAGTAAAAAATAAATTATTTGAAACTATGAGTCCAGAATCCCCATGAAAGGTACAAAGTCTACGTTGGAATCACATTTGTGCATAAACAGTACAAACTTCTGCCATCTTTGAACTATGGTTTCACCTAAAAGAATTCTGTTTCCTAAGGCTTCATTTGCCAGCACTGACAAAACAGCACACTCAGTAGTTCAGCAGTTGTTCCACATTTATCCAGATGAATGACCACAACCTCTTAAAAAATCACATGCAAGCCAGATTTTAAACACTCTTTTGAGCTACAACTACTCATTCTCCTATGTTTAAGACAGCACAGCTGATTTTAGAGATAATTAAGTCCTAAGCAATGCTACAGTGATTACAGCAATACCATTTGGTTAAAAAAGTAAATAAATAAATTGTGCCAGACTACCTGGCTTTCCTTGTTTTTCCAAGGGAAAAAATCTTCCTATGTTGGTATCATTCCCATATGAAAGCCAATCCTATAGCCTGAATTAATTTTGGTGACTATTTGCTGGGGGGGGGAGGGGAGGGGTGGGTGCTGGAGCGGAAGTCAGATATCCAAAGACACATGCAGTGTATCGATGAACTCACTCTTTGATCCTTGTATAAGAGAAAACAAAAATCTTATTACACACAGTAAAATGTGGTCACAGTCTGGACTGGCTGCAGATTGCGGTCATATGGCTAGCTCCCCAGCATCAAACAAACCAATGGTACTGCATTGGGTGTAAATTCCCTGCTTTACAGCTCACAACTCTGATGATACCAGTTTCACTGCTGAGCTCGAGCAGAAAGCAGTCCAGTTTTCTGCTCATGAAACAGAAGCATATATAACCTCTGTACTTGATATGTAAATAGCTGTAATCTAGCTACACCAGAAACTTGTGTATCACAAAGTATAAGGTGACAAAAGAAGCAGCGAGAATTGCAAAGTCATTCTCCTCTGAAGTAAGACATGATTTGGTGGATGTTTTGTTTGTTTATTTGTGGTGTATGGTTTTTTGTTTGGTTAGGTTTTTTTGTTTGGGGGTTGTGTGTGTGTGTGTGTTTTTACACACATACATCTTTCAACTTCTGTTTCGCTTTTCCCCTTCAGCTGAGTGAAGGTAGGAGATAGCCATGACATAACACCAATAGAAAAGCATATCCCTAACCAAGCTAACTTTAAAAAAAGAAAAAAGTATTTATTTTCATAAAGTCAGCAGCATATTAAAAAGTCCCAGCTAGAAAAATTCCCCAAGTATCAATTCCAACAAGCTTCATGCTGATCTGATCTTCATTTATATCTAAGTAAACCAGCTTGAATACCACTCTTAAAATGACATCTTGCAAGTGAACAGCCTAGATAAATCTAGAACAAAGCACAGGTACATTGTTTGTCTAGATATCAAAAAGAGAAGAGAATTGCAGTATTGATGTTATACCCACTACTTCAAACGAAACACATGATCTGCTTCAATCTAGTTTTTTTCTAAACAGAAATGTAAATTTTTCTTCTTTTCCTGCTTATGTTTTTCACATGAAGGAATGAGCACGTGACCTGAACCAGAGCTTGTCCACAAGGACAAGAAAGCACAGTAAGGACATGTACAGGGTACACAGCTGCAAGACACAGGCTGATCTTGGCCAGCTATGTCCAGGAGGAGGGGACAAGGAAAGTTTAAAAAACACCACAATCTCTCTCCTGGTATTCCCTTGTGGTCTTTCTCGTCTCCTGAAAAACAGCTTAAAAAAAAACTCTCTCAAAATACTGTTAATTCCTATTAGGATGTCAAGGGAAATTAAGTAATTTTAAGAGAAACATTTTATATGCCTGCAATACTGAACAGGTGTGACCACCAATTCAAGTGTGCATGAGCCATGTCCATGTGAATGACTTCGGTGAAACTGTTAAAAATATCTCCTAAATATTGCTTTTTATAGAAAAATTTAATGAGTTCAAGCTATAATTTGCAGCATAAAAATTGGTTTTCAAGGTTAAAACACAATTTTAAAGCAGATTTTAATCAATAGGATCCCAAATGTTTTACTAGGTGCCATGAAAAGCATCATTAACATAATTTTCACCAATAGTTTTCCGTAAGAAAGATTCATGAGTGAACAAAACAAAATTAATGTTTGATACACGTACAAACTATGAGCATTTTGCCAAACGTTGCACTTCTTAAAGGCACTATTAATTTTTTCCATTTCTGCTAACACTATGGCGTTCAATTCCCTAAGCAGTCTTACTGAAACCCATGGGACTGTTTATTATATAAGGTACTACAATTAAGAGAGGAGAACTGCTGCAAAAGAGTAAGGAGAGCAGAACTGAGTATGTTGCCAGCTTTTCTCTTCAAGACACATAAATCTGAACAACCACCAAACTAATATCTCTTTCAATGAATTCCAGTACAGCTGAATTCAAAGCTGGCATTCAATTACACAGAAATTAAAAGACAAGCATTTTTTGCCGAATGCAGCCCCATCTATTCTGGATCTAGAAATCAAAGACCAACATAAACAAGGGAATTAAACTAAGAATTCAAGAACCTTTTTATAGGCAGCTTCCTCATTCACAATCTAAAGCCACATTTAAAACCAAAACCAACCCAAAAGCCCACAGCCAGCCAGTTTGGATAACGTGGGTTACTGCAGAGCATCCGAGTGGAAAGCACTCAGCCTTTGCAGGCCCATGGACACTGTACTGTCTGCCTGAAGACAACAACTATTTCAGAGTCTCTTGTACCCCCTGAAGGCAGACCCTGGTTTGTATTTTGGATTCTGTTTGGTTTTCTCAAATCCATTATTTACAATAGCTATAGCAAGGCCTCATACTCCACCCCAAAAACTCAGAGACCAGTTTTCCCTCTACAAAAGGGTCACGAAGCCCTTCGCAAAATTATCCCCCACCTCCCCTACAGCATAAAAAGAAGTACCATTTCACCATAAGTATGTGAATTTTATCAAGAACAAGTACCACTTTGGGTTTCCCACTTGCCCTTTAACAAATTCCAGATAGCCGCTATTACAACAGATGAGTAAGTAGAAAAAGGAGAAGAAAACAAAACAACTGAAAATTAACGTTGTACTGGTGGAGGAAGGTAAATGCTACTTGGGCACCACTTGCTTTTTGCAAGGATCGCAGTGGGTCACAGAGGGAGATGAGGATCCAACCTGGCCATCAACTCTGGGGAAAACAAAACCCCAAATACACAGACTCTTCAGAAACCATTCCCACTGCTCCACACTAGAAGTCTTAATTCCCCATTTTCATACAATTACAGTTTAAAAATATGCTGGTGCCACTTCCTGGGCACTCCACACCTTGTGGAAGTTCCTTTTTAGAAATATGAGCAGGTCAGGTACGTTTTCAGTTGGTGTGCCCAGGATGGCTTGTGTTTATTGTGTAACTGCAGTATCGCTGATAATCTCTAACAAGAGAGTAAGGAAAACACCCCCACCGACTCACTAAGCTTTTTCTGTTCTCATTTACTGGCTCTTTGAGCCTCACTAATTAATTAGCATGTAACCATTTCAGTTTACTGCTTTTTATCTTGACAAATTACATCATTTTAATCTCAGAATTAACTAGAAATGTTAGTACTGACCCTCCTAACCCTTGGAGACTGATGTTCATTAGCACTAGCAATGTCCACATTTTTTAATTTATTTATTTATTTAGTAGCCCACAGAAGAGGAAAAGATAATTTTTTTGTGATTCTCTGGATTTTACTACATATCAAACAGCCCTACTCGTGACACGTAATCTTTGCCCTGAATCCAGGAAGAAACTAATATACAGGCACACTTCAGTCATCCGAGGCACTAGAAACATGCCTGTATAGCCCTCCTAGAGCACGTGAATGTAGTGTTTCCATGCCAGCAGATCATCTGCCATTTCTGAGCTGACCACAGCGGCTGCCCTTCAGTAAATCCATGTTTGATGGTTTCTCAGTGGTTCTGGAGATGCTCAAACTACCACAGAGCCCACAACAGGTAAATAGGGATTATAGGGTTTTCTAAACAGCCTAAGACAATTGCAAGAAGTAAGGCTTTCCAAACAGGGCCAAAAAAAACCCAACCCTTACATTAAGCTAACAGGGCTAATTAATATTTGATTCAGGTAATTAAATATGCTTTAAAAGAAAAAAAAAAACCAAACAAACCCAATATGTGGGGAGCAATAAAATAGTCAATGGCTTGTCCTAAACTTGCAAATTAAGAAATATCAGTCTTAAAATGATTGACAGCGTTAGCTGGCAAGTGATACACATTAACCAGTTCAAAGCAGGTTTGGATTCCTTCCCATGCCCTCCGAAGTGATAAAATTGTACTACTTTGCAATGCTTATTTGCCAAATGTTTCTGCTCTATTTAGAAACTCACTTCATTTTACCAAAATTCTCTATAGAACATGACTGAAAGAATCCAGAAATTGAAAGCCATAAACTTTTCTCCATTTTTACTGAGGTAAATAAGAAAGGAAAAAAAATGATATAAAAACTCCTCAAAACCCCGCAAGTCTCTCCCCCTTCTCAAGCCCCACAAGCTGGTAAGAAAGGGGCCCAGGAATGGGGAAGCAATAGACTGAATAAATTTGAAGAGTCTGCTATTCATTCCCCTCTCCCCACTGTGAGAGGGTAACAACTTACCTGATCCTTGATTTTTACTATACTATCCTAATACAACCTGCAATAAAAGCTGTTGATGTCACGTCCAATTATTTTTACAAAAGGATAAGGAGAATATTAGCCATGCAAGAGAACCTAAATCAAGACGAGGTTCTTTGATGCAGATGAAAAAGGGTGGTTTACATTTCTGCATTTATAATGGGCATACATAAAATAAGCCACTACCATGCAGAACAGATCTGCAAGAACTCTTACTAGGCCCCCAAAGCAGGAATTGCTGCCAGCAAAATAAGCTTAGATTTTTTTAATTTATTTATTTACAGACTTCCCCAATCAGCCTTAATAATCTGTCCTACTATACACATGCAATATGTTTTAAATGTTGTTGTACGTTATTTCTGAAATCTATTAAATTTTGCATTTAAAACTTTCAAACTGTGTGCACTGAGACACAACCTGTCTGCTCCTTGACCCTGAAACCTTTTCCTAGGACTTCAAGCAAAGACTAAATTCATTTCAGTTTCTGACCTATTGCTGTCATTTCTTAGTTTTGCATCAACCTTCTTGCTCCTCCTGAGTCATCTTAAATCAATGACTTTTTCTATCTAGGTGTAACACACTTTAATGGCTAAAAGGTTCTGTGAAATCTTCTTCCCATAAATCAGAAAATCTTTTTCCCTTGATGCATTTCAAGCGCAGAAAGCCTCTTCCCTCACTTAACTTTATTTTGCAGCCAACTTTAATATGGAAGCCTACTTGCAAATTTTCATCATTGCAAGAGAGAAAGCTAAACTACTGCATATTTCACACTTTTTTTTTTAATGTTTGTTGATCACAGCTTGAACCACTCCCTTTTGTCTTTGATTTTTATTAAAAGCAGATCATATTATGGACTAACAAACAGGACTAATGGCCTCTTATTACAGCCCAAAATTTAAGGAACACATCTATTCCCTGACCAACAATCTATTTTTTGGGAAGGTACCTCAGCCTGGCACAAAGCGTCTGCACAAAATCACCCTGATTAAACATTTCATGAAACAATCAGGCAGAACCCTGGCTACAAAGTGCCCATGTATGCATTTTTGCTTTAGCCGTTCACAAAGACATTTGAGTTAACTGTTTGCTGGTGCACAATGAGAGTTTGAATTTCCCCTTCCTGTTCTGAGGATGCATCTACAGGGAAACATTTGGGAAACCTACAGTGAATGCAACATGGGCAGAGCACCTCTGAATGATTGCCCAGTATAACAAACTCCAGTTTGAGGTATGTGATATACTCTGCTTACATACATGCATCATCTCTGTGAATCTAGTAAAAACTCTCACTTGGACACAGGCATAGTTCAGGAGGTGCTTGCCTAAAAGAGTGCTTATGTTGCTAACACCAGACAACCACAAGCTCCATTTAAAACAAAACAAAACAAACCCAACCATACCAAACCCCAACACTCAACAAAAAACACACCATCACCCACCACGAAAGCCATTCCTGTAAATTAAATTATGTGTAAATTTCATGGTTTCCTAACAGTATATTTGCAAATACCAGGGAACGCAGGTATAACCAGTGAAAATTTCTGTGTGCTAAAGAGATGTCCAGTTCTGTTTTGAAGACTCTGGCTCCCTTTTTTCAAAAACTGACACAGAACAAATTTTCCCAACTCATCTGCTTCATGCTTTCCAAACACAGATTGTTCCAGGGAATTATGATTACAATTGTCTAACTTGTTGGACTCTGGTTGCTGGTTTTAAACAGAAACAATCTAAATTTGCTCTACAGGGATGAGTGAAAGCAGAAGAGGCTTGTTTCTGAGCAGATGCTCAACAGATTTACTGTCACGACACACACAAACAATTGCTGAATTTGTTTTGTAATGTTTGTATAGCTGACCTACTTCAGAAGTTACTGTTACTAATAAAAAAAAGCAGAAAAAAGTCTTCACAGTCCTAGGACAAATTCAATAGATAAGTAGGTAGTCACTTCAGTATATATGTCCCAGCACTGATTTTGGCTTTATGTTTCCTAATACCTTCTGCTACAGAGAGCCAGGATATAATGTCTGAAGCACAGGCAGGGGTCCTAACACAGTTAACCTCTTCCATTAGTTCTACAGGAAATTTAACTTCACCAAAATGTATTGGCTGTGCTAGGAAATGGGTCACAGCCCCCACAATGAAGCCTTTCAGAGGTAAGAACCTGTCTGCCCAGACAAGAAGCCCAGCACACAACTGGGCACGTCAGAAAGAGTATTCTGCGGCTGAGCATCACCAGTGCCGCCTCAGAGGGCAGTGAGCAGGAGAGCTCAAAGCCAACCCTTTCAGAGGAGACCTCTTCCCAACCCTCCTGAAATGACTTCAGAAAAGCACGCATATGCACCTGCCTTTCATCCAAGAGGTCCAATGCTTTTTCTTCTCTTCTTGTTAGAGATGCATTAGCTGTTATTTCCACACCAGCATCATTATCCCATCTCTTCCATCAAATTATGCAAACTAAGCACTATACTGTGGAACCCATGTGTTTCTAAAAAATAAAAACCAAGGAGCTTGTGAGAGAATTCAGCTTACTGAATTAGCAAGGTTTTGTCTTTCTTTGGCTCAAATTATTAGGCAGCATTTACACTCACTAGAGGGGGAAGAAAGATTACTGGAAAAACCAGTACTTTGGGGTAAGGGGTTTTTTTTCAGAAAAGCTACATGTTAATGTTTTGACCTGAGAAAACTTTCCAACAAGCAAACGTGTTTCTGATCTTGACACTTCTACAAAGTATTCTAAGTTTCATTAAAAGGCTTCAAAAAAACTGAAAACAAACCAACCAAAAAAACAACCCATACATCAATCACCAACGTCCTGCTACCTCTAAAACACAGAGCTAGAAAGCTATCTGAAATCCTCCCTAACAAAGGGCATCACTCATCTCTCATAACAAAAATCAAAGTACACGTCAAGTGGCAGTAGAAAATGCACCCATTACAATACTTGGACCTCAGAAAGCAGCCTACAGTGCCGCTAAGGGTAGGCGTAACTAATGGTGTGGAAAGAGCAGCTGTTCATCTAAAATAAGGAAGTGCAATCCAATACTTTACTAAGTGCAGGTATTAGCTGGGATCCAGCGCAGGCAGAGCCCTTGAAGCCAGAGGTGGCAGAAACTGATGCACGCACTCTATCGGGCTTGCTCCATTTGCCAGACACCCCTCTGGAATACTGGTTGCTAGCACTTGAGTTCCACAACAGCCCCTGTAATGCTACAGCACCACTCCCGTGCATTTTTCTGCCTTTTGACAGAAAATATTCTCTCCTTTAATGTATCAAAGATGGATACAAAAGGCAGGCTAAAGAATAACACTTCACCTGTAACAGGATGCAACAGAAGTACTGGTGCATACACATAATCAGCTGTACAAAACTGCTCCATCTCTGCTTGCAAGAGCAATGCTTCACCTTCAAAAAGGCTTTAGGAATTTTTCAGCTGGGAAGCAAAGTGCCCTATAAATTCAGCATATTGTCCTAGCAAACAGCTTTCAGCATCAACCGTTTTTCATACTTTGGATGCTATGCAAGTGAAAAATGGTTTCATACAAAGCAGTTTTAGAGATGAAAATTTGGTCACAGGAATCTGCTTGGGGGCAATAGAGAACTCAAGAGCTTCCAGCCAAGAGTACTTTCACATAACAGAAAGTTTCACTTTAGTCAACAGTCTGTGAAAGGTAGCTGTGATTAAAAAAAAGGATTTAGTAGCTGTATTTCAACTTGCAGGCTTAGCAGTTAGTGTACTGCTAATTCACACTATTTTAGGTAAATAAAACAAGTTATCCTCATCACTCAACAGCCATATTATAAAATGCTTTGTCCTGCAGAGTTAGTCTTAAGTAACATGAGGGATATGACTGACCCATACCATTTTGTTACTGTAAAACTGGTTTGTTTGGGTTTTTTTCAGCTGCATTTCTCACATATATATTGTCCTGCCTTTTTTTTTTTTAAACAAACATGCATGTCTGAAAGACACGTCCTCGTAGTGCAAAGTCAAAAATACCCCCTTTTTCCCAAGATTTTGCTCCAATCACAAAAACCATGACCAGTAACATCTGCTTGGCTTGAGCTACCTTTGCACACCTGCTAGCTCCCATCACAAGCTGCAATCAGTCCCTGCTGATCAGCCCCAGTCCATACATACACTGCTAAACCAGCAACCCTACTCAATCCTTTCTCCCACAAATGGAAAGGCTCAGGAGTCTATCTCAAGCTGTAGGTTAGTTCCTAACAGGACTGACGGGAGCAGAAGGTGTGCAGCCACTGATACGGGAATACCCCAGCACAGCCTCTCGTAGCATAGCTTGGGTTGTTTGTCCAGTTAGTAAGTTACTATGAAAATGGACACAAACAAAGCCAAGAGCTTACAAACAGAAGTAGACATGTTTTCTAAACATTGAATCTATTTATTTATTTAGTATCTACACACACAGATATAAGCATTTCAGTTTCTCCTAAAAGTCTGTAAGACCAAAGAGCTGAAGCAGGGAGCAAGTGCATGCTCTCTCCAGAACAGCAACAAGAAGTGCACAAACGTAGAGAAAGGTCAAAATAAGTATTTTTTTGCAGCCAGCTTACTAATGTTTTCTTTCTTTGTAATGTCTAAAAATAAAGAACTTAGTCACTCTAACTTTCCAAGCACAGATGGGGCAGAGGGAGAAGGGAATGGAAGGAGAGATGCGCTCCAGTACCCCCACGTCTCACACACAGTGCCTCCTCTCAGCTCCCCTCCATGAGCACCACTCAGGCTGCAGAAGGTAAGGATGATACAGTGCTGAAGGTATCACTCTTACTCTTTTTGCACACGGTAAAATCAGGATACATGAGTCAGGATCAGTGGTAAAATTCAGGTCTACAAAAGTCTAGGTCACTGCTGAAGGTCAGTGGAAATAAAAATATTGTCCCAATTTTTAAAAAGCTAGAGCTTAGGGACTTTCTAGACCAAAAAAAGGCATTTTTGCATGCAGCAGTCCCCAAAGAGCTGCCCCTCCCTCCCCAAGCCGTACTAGTAGCCCACTGAGCCCATGCAAACTTTTCACATCCTGTAGCAGAGCTCCCCAGTGTAAATTCAGACTGTGTGAAAACCACCATCTCCCTTCGTTATGAACTTGTACCCCATCAGTTTGATTTCTGGTCCTTTACTTCCTGCACCAGGTAAAAATGAACAGGCAAACCCAATGCATCCCTTCCAAGCCACTCCTGACCCTATAGATTTGTCTCCTACTCCCCTCTGCTACCTCTTAAAAGGCTGAGTTGATATGCACTGCTATTTCAGCAAGTCTGGGACACCACAAGTGAGAGTCAGCCATAAACCACCTACATATGAAAAGGCACATGGCCCAAACAGGAGTAAATGCTGGACAGAGAAAAGAGCAGGAAGAAAACATAGAAAGGGAAGATTGACAAATTTTAAAATCTCAGTAGGTCACCCTAATACAATGACTGTTCCAACCCACCAAGCCATGCAGCATTCCTTTATCTTTTACTTCAGTCATATTTTCAGTATGTGGACAAGGGAAAAAGAAGTGAGCACTATGTGGACATTTTAGCTGTAGCCAAGGCATACCACCTCCAACCCGCTCAGCAGGTATACACACTCTTAATGCAGCTCTCCATCCACCAAGGCAGCTTCCAAGATGCAAAAATAAGCTGCAGTTACCTGACACTTGGGCATGACCCAGAAGTTGCTCAGGGGCTCAGAGCAACTGTCTACAGACGTCAAACCCTCAGCCATCATTTTGATAAATAACATAGCTCTGCCCACTACGAAGTCAGTGCTACTCCTCCAGGCTCCTCCATGGTAGTTCTTAGCCTGGTCATTAAGTGATGGCTCATCTCTTCAATGTCCTCTTGTATTCTTATTTATTTTCCTTACTCTGATCTATTTACTACCAGAAGGAAAATAATGCAAGATGTAATTAAAAATCCCTAGTGATCACCCTAACAACAATCAGTCCACCTGATATTATTACAAAAGACTATAGCAAGTCACAGAACATAAGTGGACAGTTCAGCAATACCTTTTACTATTTTCCAGGAAGGTGTCTCAAACGTTGAGAAATTGTATTGCTCACCTAGAACAGAAACTCATTAACTTACGTTGGGTTAGCATGCATTTTTTGAAAGCAGAGAAGATAGAAGATGCTTTATATTCAATGGAACATTTAAAAAAATACCTCAAAACGCCCTCAAAATGTTTCAATGCTTGTCTGGGTCAAGGACCCTTTCCCTGCTGCCTTCCTCCGTGGGTTCTTCAATCAGTCCCAGAGCAAGCACAGGTACTGCATGACTGGCAATACCCAAACCACCTGCTACAAGTGTGCATTTCCATGTGAGCAAATGACCCAGCCTGCCTATATGATTTCTAGGCATGCTCTGTTCCTGAACATTGTCATCACACTACTTGGTAGAAGCACAAACTTTAGGTCTTGAAAGAAAAGCACACACCACAAAGTATCAAAGCATTTAAATATTTGTGAGCTTCCTCTTTGTCCCCTTGGGAGTTTGGCTCCTCCACTGCAGGTAGGTTATCATGGCATTTAACAGAAGGGATTTAAGTATATGCCTCACTCTTGCTGACAAACCAGTACCTCTAGTGCAAATCCTATTTCTCCCTACACCAGGAGGTAGGACGTATTTCAGGAACTTTCCTGCTCTGAGATGAATGCTCACACTAAATCTTCCTTCTGGTGAAGACTGTTCCCTTTGAAGAAGGAATAGGTCATGGATACCTCACAGTAGGATATATTTCTGTAAGTACCTGAAACAGGGATGGTTGGTTTGACTTGGAGCTTTCATTCCAAGAGTTAGGTCAAAAATCATCAAACCTTTTGAGGGAACCTCATTCATCCTGGCTGGCAGATACTAGTCACACAAGATGATCACAATGGTATTCATTCACTAGATTATTAATACACGTGTGAGCACATGCATATATGTACACAGAAACACACACACATACATATAAAGCATATGTAATGGCATATATATATTTGTGTATGTTACATATGTGTGTGTATACACAATCAAACTTCAGCACATTGTCTGACTATTCAACAAGAATTAGAGCCTTATTTCTTTCCAGATTCTTCACACAAACTCAGAACAAAACCTTGTTCCTAACTGCTACAAAAATCTGTTTCGTCAGTTTATTTTTAATTAGCTTCCAATACAAAAGCATGTTCTGAAGAACTATGCAGCCAAACTACACAATTAATTATTTTGCCCATTTTACCCTTAAATTGAGACTACTTAAGAAGATAAGGAATTCAAAATTCACAGCTGGATTTTCCAGCTGTATCCAGCTAAGCCAGGACAGGGCAGAGGCTCCACCAAGCCATGCCCACTTGCCCAGGTACAGCACCCTCAGTAAGGGCAGACACCCAAAGCCCTCAGGCTTCCTCACACACAATTGTCCCACCCTGCCACCTTTACTGTAGCCACAGCAGCAGCAAATTTGGGCTTTGAAAACTTAAGACTATCCCTGCTCACCTCTCCAGAAAAGCATCAAGTTTTCAGCTAGATCAGTGACCTGATCCAACTCACACCATCAGCACGGCATCACTAAACTGAGACATAAGCAAACCTGAGTTTAAACTCTCTAGAAGCTCACGTTAAGCCATCACAGGAGCACATTCAGATTCTGCTTTGGAAACCTGACTTTAGTGTTTCTTAAAAATATTATCTTCTGAGAAAAGTGATTTTAAAAGTGTATTAGGGTACCTATAATTAAAAATAATTATTATGGATTTGTTTTTTCTGTAAGAAGTGTTTCAGAAAAACGTTCTTAAAACCACCTGTACAAACACTAACGCCTGAAACCTCAAAAAACAGCTTAGATGGACCCCTTTTGAGAAGTTGTTTCTACTTCTGATCTGCACTGCATGACCAGTAAATACCATCCAGACTGATAAACGCATTCAGCAAACAAAAAAGCAAATAGTTATCACTAGCTCCCAAGCATTCCTGTACATTTTTCACCTTCATCTTTCTATTCTGTTTTGAATTATTTCTGAATTTTCTTAATGCTTTCCTGTTTGATTGCCACCTCAGCAGGGCACTCTTTCAGGAAGGCAGATATGACCTGGAAAGCAGAGAGCAGCACATGCGGCCCTCCAGATAAGCTTACTGACCCCC
This sequence comes from Eurypyga helias, assembly GCF_000690775.1. Classification (NCBI taxonomy): domain Eukaryota; kingdom Metazoa; phylum Chordata; class Aves; order Eurypygiformes; family Eurypygidae; genus Eurypyga; species Eurypyga helias. The sequence continues at coordinate 50,554 of NW_010239418.1, forward strand.
TATTCGCCCCACCATCTGTTGAGGAGCTGGGGAAACTAGCACCTACCTGAACACAGGATAGGCTGCAGTGTTTGAAATGCGAAGCCCTTGTTTTCTGCCTTCTACACTGAGGCTTTCCCAAAGCAAAACCAAACATCAAGGCAAACAATGAGTCTTACACACAAATGCTCATAACACAGCTGATGGCATTTCATTGTAGTCCTAATGCACAATAAACAATTAGTGATTGGACAAAGCAGTGCAAGAACAAATCCTATTAACAAATAATAGGATTTGGTAGCAGATCACCCAAAGTGGCGTTTACTTTGGAAACAACTCCCTGGGCTGCTGCAGCCAGAAAGAGCAGACAGGGGAGGGAGCCTTGCAGCATGATGCGTTGGTGAGCTGCATGCACAGCTGCCGGCCGGCTGCAGTAGCTCACTGCACAGCAGCAATGCTGGTACACCAGTTTTAACAGCAATTGAAAATGCTGCTGAATGTATCAAGCAAAAGAAAATAACTACTCTCATATCTGGAGTATTTGTGAATCATTTATACCTTGCATCCATAAGCAAATGTATTTTGTACATCAAAACACACAAGAAACTCTTACAAACCTATTTTCTTTCAGCTCATTACAAGATTTTTGTCAGCAACTTGGGCACTCCACCTTCAAATGATCCCACAAAGGACACCTAACTGAAAGGTGATTCTCCTAGTATTAGGATATAACTGCCCACATCTGTCAGCAGAAAGTTTAAAAGAAAAAGAAAAATATTTGGGCAGGTGGGTATTTGAGGGAGCCTGATGCTGTAATGTTGTCCCTCAGTGGTTGCTATTAGATGCCGTAAGTAAATAATGCTGAGATGCTAACACAAGTGATGGTTCTTTTCCTATTAGAGTTTGAAAAAAAGGAGACACATTACCAGTGCTGAAAACCAGGCAGTGCACTTACCCACCCTGGCAGGTCACAAACTACCTGTGTTGTTATATAACAGTCACCTAAAGCTTTTAAAGTATGAGCATTTGTAACTCTTAGTATTGCTGTTTAGGGGTGCTATATGCCTTCTCATCTCCTTGGGATCATTAGAACTGTCTTGCTTACTTGTTTGCTTTTAATACAACCCAGCACATGCTACCTGGGAGAAAAGCCGCTTCTTCCACACACCACACCCACTACCACATTACAGAGGAACTGGACCCTGCTCCGAACTGGTTTAGCACCTTCTATTAAAATAAACACCCAGAAACTAATAACCAAAATTGGGAACTCATATGAGTTATAATCGTGTCATTATAGAAGGTTTTAACACAACTGTAGACCATGAGTTTTATTTTTTAAATGGGAAGAAACATAGTTCCTAAGATCGGTCATCAATTAATTCTTATTTAGGATTATAACTAAAAAGTCAGAAGGAAAAACATTCTGCCTTTAAAATAAACTGTGACCAGGCAATGTGAGAGTACGGCTTGAGGAAAGAAGCAATGTGGGTACTTCTGAAGGCACAGATTAACCTAAGCCCAACCACCAAAACCCAAACAGCAGAACACAGACACAAGCACGCTGCCTCATTCAGGATCACCTCTTCCATGGGTCTTAAGAGCTTGTCCCATTGCTCCAGGTACTGCGCACATGGGCAATTACAAGACAGCTTAGCAGAAAAAAAGCACAAAAGCTATTTAGTATGGTATCTACTATGTTGGTCTGCCAACTCAAATGGAAACAACAGCCATTCTCTCAGCCAGCTGGGTTAGAGATTAGCCATGGGTAATGTTGCTGCACTTGAATGCAGTATGCTTCAGTGAGTGCTGTATGCTTGGCGAGAGTAAGAAGAAAGGAGGAGATGGAACAGGATGGGGAAACACCTAAGTGAGTCTGCAGGGATTCCTATTTTGAAGACTTACCCATGCAGCCTGTTTGCCCAGGCAAATAAAAGTGTTTATAGCCCACCACATACACTCAGTGTGATGCTAAGACCCTTGCACTTCCCCGCTGCATACTCTCCAAAACATTCAGCATGCACATCAGTTAAGTACCTGCGCAGTGCCTGAACTGCAGCAAGGCTTTGCAAGCACTGAGAGCCCTTGATAATTACCAACTTTATACAGAATTATAGATCAAACTCTGCCTTCCCTTGAGAAAAAATTAGACATGGCATCTATATCCAGGATATACAAGGTAGTCTCACAGCCCAAGACCCTAGCGCACAGAGTGAGAATGGAAAGGTCAGGCTAGCAGATGTAACGCCTCAGAAGGATACTTGGAGCAGCTCCTGCGAGCAGGCACCTCCTTTCAGCTCCTGGGCTGACAGTCACTTTCTTGACATGCATGTCAGTCACCATCCCCTAGAAAAACATTACTGACACAGTCTGGCTCCCAAAGAGCATGACCACTGCCTCCACTCCTACAGCCAGGAACACAAAGAAAAGCAGAAGTCTTCAGAATACCCCAAACCACGGTGTAATCACAAATTTTACTTTATAAAAGTATGCTGAATTTACTCCACTGCAAGATCAGCTTCTACCTATAAGGCTATTTTTTCAGCTTCAGAGAGAAACACTTGCAAAACCAAGGAGAGATGGAAGAAGGAAGGCTGGGGAATGCTGTTAAAACATGGTCACTGCAGCACGCAGAAACTATCCACAGCATCTGCAGGGTCAAAACACTGGTTGTCAGCCTGTCATGAATCCCCATGCTGTTATAGCATTTAGTACTAATCCCTGGTCCTTCATTGCTAAGGGAAGAAAAATAAACAAACAAGCAAACCAAGCAAGGGCCAAGAGCACTTGATACAAACAGAAATAAGAAGGTAAAATGATTAGCGTAGAGATGTTATGAAAAGCTTAAAAAAAAGTCTTTCAGTCTTGCTTAGCTTTGTGGGCAAAGCGGCATCACAACTCCTGCACAAAGTGAAGTGAATGTATTTCACACACTTAGTAATACTACAAGCAGGACAAAAGAACTAAGTGTGTAATATCACACACCTATCAATACACAGAAAAAGAGAACAGTGGGGGGCACGGTAGAAAACTGAAACCCCCCACAGCAAACCAGCAGAAGTAGGTGCCTTCCCTTACTTCCTCACCATACATGCACGTTTCCATTACACTGTACAACAATGACAATATTTTACATTTTAACCAACCAAATTTGAACATTCAAAACAAATGTGGCTGTTCATGCAGGGATCATAAATAAATAAATACAAGCTCTTCTAGAAAGGCAGATTTATAACTGAACCTGTCTGCAGAGCCACACAGATCGGAAAAACTAGGTCAAATCTTTTGCTAGTCAACCTCACTGCTATTCCTCCCCAGTCCCCCTCCCCTTTAGCTTTCAGTAGTTACTGAAGAAATCAATTCATGAGAATGCAACAGACGTGTCATGCAGGTCTCAAATTACTTCTGCCTGGTATGTATCAGGGGTCATCTATGCAACTACAGATGGAAAGGGAAAAAAATTATATCACAGTCTTTCCAATTCATAAATCCTAATCCTAGAGCGTATGTACTCACTGCTACTGTGGTCCATTAGCAGCCAAACAATGCCGTATGTTAAAAAATAAAAAGGGATGGAGGAGGGCAAGAAACAGACAAAGATAGGCTAGACAGAGGCAAAAATAGAGGAACTGCTATGCTTTCGCTTTTGCTGTGCTTGCAGCAAAACCACTATAGCATGTGCTGCTTTCAGTGACATCTTGCTAGTGTATTTTCTACAGCTTCGTGAGTGACGGGTTTTAGAAATCTCATAAATATCTCCATTTTGACACTAGATTTCCAAAGAGTAACTGTAATACTGGTTTTTACATCCACTAGTCACCCTGTGTATGTTTTAAATAATTACCTTTTAGGAAAAAAAGGACTCACATACTGCAATTCATATATTCACTGTCACAAAGGCATTAAATGGGTTTTTTTTAATCTTCATAAGACATAGGGACCAAGTCAGTCCAATTTCAGCTTACTCATTTTTATGTATTTCTCTCCTTCTGTTTCACAGACAGAAGGTACTCGGTTTCGTCATTTAAAAAAAAACACAAACCAGAGATACACAACTCTCTATCAGGCAAATACTAAAACAAATCACTCTCCAACTCCATTCCCACCACACACAATATGCTGCCTGACAAGTTACTGCAAGAAGGCAAAGAAATCAGCTTCTTGACTTACTGACGTGATGGCCAAACTGACTGGTTTGACAAGCGATATACCGCAACCTTCATATGGTTGAGTGCCACAGTATGTTATACTGACAGCTGAAGGCTGAGGGAATGCTGGTGCCTCACGACCTGGATGGGGAACCAGTCCCTACTCCTCATGACAATCACCTCCTCAATCGATGTGGACAGCGGCCTCTGACACTGCTCCCGTTGCTACTTCCCCTGTAATGACTGGCATACCCTGCGTTCGTGCTCCTGAGGGACTTCAGTGGTGGGAAAGGAGTGCTGGGGCAGGGGGGAGGGTGCCGCAGTTTAAGCAGGACTGTCTCAGTTACTTGGTTTGATGGAATATAAAAGCTACTGTGGAATCTGATGCTTGCAGATCTGGCTGGGAAAATACATAACCAGACTCAAGCCATTTTAGCCCCAATTAATGGAAACTGTCATAATTTCTCTTTCTTCAGAGGTGCTGAGTGGAGTTTCTATTATGCTACTAAAGCCTTTTCTCTCACCAGTAAACACTGGACTATCACAGACCACCCAGAAAAATCAATTGGAGCACAGTATATAGCTGAGCAGCAGACTACACAGAATGCATCCTAAATTCAGAAGTGTTCACAGAGACCCTCTGTCTCTGATATTTCTTTACCTTTACCCTTCCTGCCTTTAGCTAAATTGCTTTGAAGCCAAGGCTATGCTACACATAACTCATCTAAATCAGCCCCATCTGGCCTTCGTTTCTAAGCTGGATCTTATCTATAACAGTCACTGTTGAACTTCCAGAGTCTTGCATAATTTTTCACCCTTAACTCAGCAAGCTGTAAATAATTATTGCCTCAGTTCCTTAGATAAACAGCTATGAAAATACTGAGAAAAACGTTTGGGTTTTTTTCAGGATTGTTTTTGTCTGTTTCATTTGGGTTTTTGAGAGTGACACATTAAGAGGGAGGAGGCACCTTGGACCTGAACCCAGGAGGACACGTGGAATCTGGACCAAATGAGATGCAAAACACAATCTCACAAGCTCTGCTTAATGTCTACTGGATCAGAAGGTAAGTAAAGAAATGGCAGTGCTGGAATTATTGAGGTGCATATTTGAGGTGGACAAAGCACGGTAGGGAAAACAAGCTTTTGTGACAAAATTGCCAAGCTAGAAGCATTCTGGAACCACTACACCATCAGACAGCTGCATCCAACATAGTTCAACGCACTCCAAGCAAAGCCAATAGTCCATTTCAAGTCTGTACCTTAATGCTCAATCCTTCTTCTTGAGCAGTACTCATGCATCATGGTCTAAAAAAAGATCTTCTGCTTCTATTAAAATTCAAAGCTTCATTTTATATTAATCCTTTTAACATGGGTCAGATAGAATGCCTGTGTTTACCTAAATAATACTTCCTTTATTTATATTTTATTTTACAAACGCTGCCCCAGGATGAGAAACAGTCTACAATTCAAAAGGGGAGTTTTCCTCACCAACCTGTTCAATAGATAAACTGTACAATAATTTAATCAGCTTTATTTGCAGAAGTATGATTTCTTGCTCCACAATTCAATCAGAAACTGGCACTGTTCTTTAAAGATGACTAGCACAACAGCACTGTCAACTAGGTTTGCTTTCTATATAAAACAAAGTTTATTTTTACTTTTAAACTACCAGCTGAAATTACAGTGTACTCAAAAATCAAGCTGGAAATTACTTTTTCCTTCATTCTTTTTAAAAGTGACCCAAACCATTGTTTTATACAATTCAACAGCAGCTCTCAAGAACAGTCAAACTGTATTGAGTAAAGAAAGTACAATTTTTCAATTATTTAAATTCCTTCTTTTAGATCACTAAAGCACCTTATGATAGATATTCTAACTAGAAACTTAACAAAGACCTTCCTTATGAAATAGGTGTTTCTCAGTAAGGAAATAAAAGGTTGTGGATTTCTTTCCTAAGCCTCAGTTACAAGGAAAACATACTACCAGTCTTTCAGAGAACAGGTCTTGTCCTTTATTGGGTTCTTGCCATAATGAACATCTGCTAAGTCTATAAATTAATTGCTGAAAACATCTTGTGCTTCTAGATGATCCAGGCAATCATAGCTGTTCTGGGTTATTAGAGAACATTCCCATTTTTCTCTCTCACATAGGCACATATCCACACATACATCCCCCCCTTACAGTATAGCAATCATAGAACAATTATTTGGCATAATTTTTAATGTCATAAAATAAACCTTTAGTGCCAATCAAGTCAACAGTGCAGCACACTGTAAGTATCCCTAGATGATTTAAGCAGTAATTTTCATATCATGATAGCCTAAGGATATGAAAGATGCCTCACCTAGCTGATTGAAAACGCTCTCTATCTTGAAATCAAGAATTCTTGCATCAGTCTTCTTGGTTTGTCAACAGGAGAGTTTGGCAGGCAGTTGCAATGGCCTCTTTGCAATCAAAAGAAGAGGTTAGACTCCGCTTTAGACACTCTTGCATGTAACAGTGTTTCTCTTATTTACCCACAAAAGCCCATTAGACTCAAATTTCACCTACTTGCTCCATCTTCGAGACTTCCCATTCTTCCTGGCTGTACTGACATACTATGTCACCTCATCTCATGCCCAGCTGGAATTACTCTGTCTTTGGAGATCTCAGTTCAGCAGTCAGAAACTGACTCTTCTAATACCATTTGTATCTTCTACACATGGAAATCACCTACCCTAATGAAAATTTTTATCCAAATTCCCTGTATTTCCTTTTAGCATTCCTGGTCTCACTAACTGTCCAAGGTTCTGGTGAACGATGAGGATCCAATCTCTCACCAAGACCTGCCAGAATTAACAGTACCTGCATTTTCCAACCAAACCTGGACAGTTCTTATTGACTTAATTTGGAAAAAGTAGCAAGGGTGCTGTGTCTCCCAAAGGGCAGATTTCTGAATGCCATCAGCAGAGATAAATTGATACTAGTCTGTAATCATTTTGGGTCAATTAGCCAGCTGGCACCTCATTTCTTACTTACTTGTAATCTGTCTTCATTAAAGATGCTGCAAGAAGGTAAGGGTGGTGCCTGGGCATGCTACACCCTTCCACGTGGGAGGGGATTGCAATGATACAAACACTATGGCTTTCTGCTGCCTATTTAGAAAAAGTAAAATTTCAATTCTTCTTAGGAATTTTCAGATCTGACCTGTGTACAACTTGAGGCAGAACAATCACACATACATCAAGTCTCTTCCTTTCCTAAGGTTCAAGTGTTCTCAACGGTATATGAAGTCACAAGCCTATCTGAAGGGAGCAGTTGCAAACGCATGTTGTTTCTGGTAAGAACAAATGGGCATGCCTGGTTACACTGCATTCCTCCCTGGTGCGCACACATTCATGTTTTCACCCCCCCGCCCCCCACCCCTCCCTCACTCCCCTCTCCCACACTTAAGAGAACACCTGTGTGCTCCTTCCAATTTTACTTCTCTGCCCCATTCCCACCTCTGGTCCTCAACCTATCCATTAATGACTTTTACCTAGCAAATGCAGGAGGAATTTGGGGAGTAATTAATTCCCTAAACTTTAAGTTCCAAGTAAGCAACAGAAGTGTCAAGATACTGAAGAGCAGCAGATTGTCACACCATAAGCCATGTGGTTCCTACACTGTATCTCCACAAAAATTATTTGCATTACTCACACACGAGGGGGTTGACTTGTCATGATCTGTCATCTGAGAGGCAAATATTTATTGATGGCACAGAACTATTCCAACTTTGGTTTTATTACTCATTATCCTAACATCATTAGTTAAGAGGCTTTGAACACCAAAATCACTCAGCCTGTTCTGCAATAGAACCAAAAGAACATACAATTTATCACTATTTCATTTATACCATAAATAATCCAGCTGCAGGATCAAGATTAAACCTAAAACTATGAGCTGAGAGCTGAAGTACACTGCAGTAGGGTACTATTGTCGTAAATAAAGCCTAAGAGTAAACCAAGCCCTTCATTAAAATTACAATTATAGGACAATAACTTCATAAATATTAACTTTTATACCCATACCTAAATAGCATTCAGGTGTCCAAAAGTAATATTAAAATGCAGATTTTAACGCAATGCAAAATTTATTTATTTTCAGCTGAATAAAAAGGAATGAGACTGAATAATGGCATTTCTTTAGAAGTAGATGCTTTGTACAGTTGATGGCAACTGTCAGACACTGGGACTTCATAATTTAGTTTTATTTAAGAGATAGGGAGAAAAATATTACAGAAAACTCATGTGTGAAGATGATTATTTTCCATCTTTCTTCTTCCCCTCTATCCTCATGTATCCCAGCCACATTTTGAAGTTATTCCAGAACAGAAGCAACTGCACCTGTAAGACTGAAAACTGTCCAAGGGAAGGAGTTGAGCAGAATAGCTGACCTTGCAGTAAGTTCTGAAAACATCTGCTATTTGTGATAGTTCTCATCAAATGTAGAAGCAAGAAACAGTTACTGTTCTTATGCATGTGTTATAAAAAAAGGATCCCAGGCCCTAAGACTACATAACAGATCACTCAAAATCATCCATAAAGAACAAGAGCATTCTAATTTTCAGAGGTTAAAGTCCTCGGCTTTACTGTAACACTCAAAAGTCAAACCTCCTGAGGTGAGGAGCCTTGCTCTTTCAATGTCAACAGCAAGACTAGACCAGTATGCTTCCAATCAGTCCCACAGGCTGCAGTTGTGGAGGCTCTAGAGGATGCAGAGCCCACTCCTGTAATTAAGCTTTCTGGCTGATAACTGCTTTTCTGTGGGCAAAGCTGAGGGGGAACATTTGTCAAGTCTTCACTTGAAGACAGTTTGGTTAAAGGGGAACTGTGAGAAAATACAGGGTGGAACCAGTGTGCTCTATTTTCCTATACATTATGCAAGCGTACTCATTCACAGGCCTCTTTATGTCATTCAATATAAATAAATACCTGCAGCACTACCAGGCAAGGCAAAAAGAGCACCCTGTTGTGAGGCAGAGTGGAAGACTTATTGAGATGGTCTTGGAAGTCATCATTATACCCTATTTAATACTCACATGTACACACACACACACACACACCCAGCTGTACTCTGTAAATCACAAAATCACCACACGTGGAACAAACATCATCATCATTAAGGATGATACTTTTCTTTTTCTGTTTGTGTGTACACAACAGAGCTCTTAATAGATGCTTACTTTGCAACTGTGGCAGTGACTATAATTTACACAGAACACCTGAGTTCGCATTAGGCTACTTGCCACACAGACTGCCAGCAACACACTTGCAGCACAGTACCTGTTAGGGATACTCCTTCCAGGACACCCTACACATGCTGTCAGGAGCTACAACCACTGCACAGATGTATCAGACCTTCTTCCCCACCACAAAGCAGCTTTGTGCAAGAGCAGAACCAGAGCAGGACACAAGAAAACTGTCCACAGGGTGCTTACCAATAGCCTGCCATTGAGTTTCAGACCTGACACCTTTAGTCAGTATTAGAAATGCTGTTTAAAAGGGATCAAGGGAAGGAGAAGGCTATCGTGATCCCTCTGACTGACCGATTGATCACCTTACACCATGCAGGAGCAGGGGCCCACATTTTACTGTGTCAATAAAGCATAAGTCCTTCTAGTTTAGATCAAATACTAAACAACCTTCTATATGTGAGATTTGTCAGACAGAACAATATGCCATTCCTGAAACAAAAAAGGCACTTAGTTTATTTCCAAAACATTTTTCGGGGAATATTTTCTGGTATGGATAGGGGACTTTGTAGAAAGAATATGTGAAATAAGCTATGATTTTTCCTAATAAATACTTTGAAGGTTTTGCAATTAGGAGGACCAACATATTCTTTTTCACCACAATGAGAAATATCCTTGGTAAAATTAGAATCAGCTTGAAACCCCAACCCAAACCTGCCTTCCTACACAGCATTGCATTCAGCAAAGCCTTCCTCTATGGCTGCTTTTACAACTAAGTACCATTTTAAATACTGTTAGGAGTCTATAACGCTCACAATAAAGGTGAAATGGAAGAGCAGCTCCTGTGTAGGACAGTCGTTACACACTCTAACAGCACTGAAGAGGGGCAAAAGACTTTTCTTCCTCTCTATTTCAGCTGCCGCCTTTTCCATACACAAGACCTGGGCAGTCATGGACAAGCCTCAAGACAGAAACTTCAGATATGCCTTTCCCACCAGCATCTCTGCAGAACACAATGCATGGATAGACAGCTTTTGTTTAAAGAGGGGTGAGGAAACCAACAAGATGAGAGTGAATAAAAAGAAGAAAGAAGACAGGAGCAGATGCAGAGCAAGAAAATTTTTATGGGGTACACAGAAGAGATGAAGATCAGAAAGATGCAGAGCAAGAAATATTGTAATAACCCTTAATTTTAGTTTAAATATGTGAGATGCAAGGGAAATTTATTTTGAGATGAGAGCATAGCTGTAAGATGAGAAGTGAGAGAGTTGTGTCAGAAATCGTATCCATTGCCCCAAAACAATGCATTCTTTTGAATCGTTAATAGGCAGCTTCTATAGCAGATGTGAAACAATCAGAATCCTAAATTCTAACTGTATATTCATACAGCTCTGGTGCTTCAAAGATGTAAAAGGTTGTCATATTTTGAGTTATAAATGAAATAGAATAGTAATAGAATACATCAACCAAATAAAATAACCCACAAAAACACCCAAAACCCAACCACCACTAAATCCACCCTCCAGAATAGGGTTGAAAACAATTCAACCACAATACATTTCAGAATAAGTGTAAACACAGATGCTTCAAGATAACTTCACCGTTTTCTATTCTTTAAGGCACCTTACTTGAGTAACAATATTAGCAATTAAAGTTCTAACACACTCTGGTGTATGCCTGAGTTACTCCAATCAGAAAACAAGGCAAAACACACATAATCCTACAGTAATGGGTACAAGGTGCTACTTTCTCTTCAAACCTTGAAGCCAGCTCTCCATGGAAGAGTAAGCAAGATGAAATAGTGTCCTGTTTCTGCTAGCACACTTTTCATCTTGACAACTGAGGGTAAATGCCAGGGTAGAGGTTTGAGCTCTCGCCACAATTCTAATGAACCTTCAGCCTATTTTCAAGAAAGTTAACCTGTTCAGAGATTTTTTTTTTCTTAAATAAAATACAAAACAAAAAACACAACCAAGCTTTCTGTGCACTATGTATACAGATACAAACTGAATAACTCTTAATTTAAGAGCTGGTCAAGAACGTATGCTTCTGGAGGCTGGCAATGCTATTGAGATCTCATTTTTATCTCTACACTGCTGTCTTGTAACCAGACCCATTTATCAGTGCTGGCTGAAAGTCAGGACATCTGTTCCTGACAAAATTTTGACATTTCTAAATTTCCATTTCATTCCAAACTGGAAGAAAACCAAGTATTTTTCACATTTCCTATAAATGCTGTAGAAAATAACAATTCCAGGTTAGCACACACACGAGTTCCTCTAATTAGGATATAGGGTGTGTTTCTTCTGTCAAATATCAAACTGTTTCATTATCACCTCAACAACTGACATTTTGAAATGTCTCATTTTCTCGACCAGTCAATATTTTACAGCTGCTCTTAAAGACTTTTTTTTATTTAAACATTTTTAATAAAATAGAAAAAAAAAGTATAGGACCACAGTGATATGATGCCACTGTGGTGTACAAATTACTCTCTATCACACACACATATATATTTATATGGGTAATAATATGTATAGTTGTAAACAATTAGTGAATGTGGAACTAAAGATTGGCATTTCTCTAAGGCTGATTTACTCTTATCTTGAACACAAAAGGAATAAAAGCTTTTCCAGTTAGGCATGTGATCACTGTTCTCTATCTTCTAAGTGACTCTTTCTGTGATATGTTTTTTTCCCCAAAACAAAAATAATCTTAAAGATATTGCAGTGTGGAGAAGAATCAACTTAAGGGAAACAAAACTAAAACTATCCTCAAAATGGACTGTTACAATCACATTTAATGCTGTAGGAGACTCAAGTATTGATCCTAGAAGGGAACAGAATGTGTTTATACCACAGCAACTCAGACATGATTTTGGGTAACCACGAGGTAATTCCTGTCTTGGGCAGAGGAGGCCCACATCTATTTCTTGATTTACATCCCATCTGCTCACATGCCAGACTACAATAAAATCAGAAGACCCATTCTACAGCAAATGGAAACCCCAGATGTCCATTCCATCAAATGTTATGTGCTGTGTCCTAATTAAATTTCTCCTGCAGCCTTACCCTGAACTCCAGCCTAATCCTCACCTATTCAGGTTTCCAATAGAGCTTACACACTTTATACAGATGTAGGATGCCAGGAGCCTCTTGGAGCCCTGCATCATGAAAGCATGCCAATTAGTGAGGTTTATGATTACACAGAATCACTGAGGTTGGAAGAGACCTATGGAGATCACCAAGTCCAGCCTCACAGCACAGTCACCTAGAGCAGGACCGTGCCCAATTACTTTTTGAGTATCTCCACAGATGGAGGCTCCCCAGCCTCTCTGGCTAACCTGTCCCAGTGTTTCACCACCACCCCAGGAAAAAGTTTGTTCTCATATATAAACAGATTTTCCTGCATCTCAATTGCTTGTTGCCTCTTGTCCTTTCACTGGACCCCACTAAGAAGAGCCTGGCTTGGCCTTCGTTACTATGTCGGGTATTTGCTCACACTGCTAAGATCCTCCCGTGTCTCCTCTTTTCCAGACTGAACAATCCCAGCTCTCTCAGTCTCTCCTCGTCTGTCAGATGCGCCAAATTCTTCATCATCTTAGTGGCCCTTCACCGTCCTCACTCGAGTATGTTCACATCTTCCAGAGGGGAGACCAAACCTAGACTCATCACTCCAGACATGGCCTCACCAGTGCCAAGCATAGGGGAATAATCCCTTCCCTCTACCTGGTGGCAATGCTTTTCCCAGTGCTGCTGGTGCATTTCTGGCTCATGTTCAACATGTTGTCCACCAGCGCTCCCAGGACTCCATTTGCAGTTCAATTTGTCATAATCACATCCATGCAATCACTGCAAAGTTAATTTAGTACAATGGGTGTTGTAATCCTGGGGAGTGTTTGGCACTGTAAGTGTCCATATTTTCAAGCTACTCTCTTATCATATCAGTTCTCTCCCTTCTCTCGTACTAGGTGTGTGGGAAAAGTTGACAGATAAGTATCAACCACCCAATTATTGCTTCAACATATACAAAACACGCTCCTGTTTGTGGTCTAACCACTTGCTTTTCTTTTTCTCAACAGCTTCTTTCCAACATGATGCCTGTAATAGGAATAAGTACACCCAACTGGACCCGATCATCTTGTCCAGCAGCATGCTTTGGACAACTGCAAGTAGTAAACTGCAGGAAGTTAAAGAAAATCTAATGGACAACTGCAGAAAAAGCTTGTCAACAGGCACATTCCTACTGATGACCTACTCGTTACCTAAAACTTTGTTTTTAACAGAAGCAACTGGTCTCACCAGTTGCAAAGGGAATTCTGGTCTTGATGAGTCACCGGTCTCATCTGCTGCAGTAGTGCCCAGGAAAGCCACAGCCCTGACAGTCAGCTGGCGAGAGGCTGAAGCCCTCCCACTCCCCAGCTAAACAGGTCTCCTCCTGGATGAGAAGTGCATCAGAGGAGCTCACCACCACCACCTGAGCTCACCCACCACACCCAAAATTTCTAAGCTCACTTTCATTTCACATAGATTTAATTTTATCTGTTCTGTCACACCACAATGCCACAGGTTTAGACTATCATTCCATGTTATGCCACCCATCAAGGTTTCAGCAGTTGCCATATCAAGGCCAATTTCTGTACTTCTTGAGGAACATATCTTGTTCGGACTATGCCCTTCCTGACAGCACACCAGGCAGTTCGTCTATATACGGACCACTGCATTTCCCTCAGCAACAGATACATCACACAGTCACAACAGACACAATCAGAATCAAGCAAAACGGACATTGCAATGTGCCACTCATCTTTTCACATTACTCGCTTTTGTGATCAGCAACGGCTTTTGAGTAAGCAGGGTCTCTACTTTGCACTGTACAGCACACTCTTATTTCCAAATAAGCAATTCCCTGCCACCACATGAAAGCGTCTGTCATTAGCCCAGGCAGTTCTGCTCGCTTGTACTATTTATCCAGGTAAACAATATCGGTACAAGAGCAGCTTTCATAGTTTAAATTTCTGTGTAACTACAGAATGCACAAATCATAGCAAAGCAGAAGCTGAAAGCAGCCTCTGCTTCCACACTCTTCCTAGTTAAGGATGGGAGTCCCAAGGACACAGGAAATGACAGTCCCAGTGAAAGTTCAGGTATCTGTACAATGCCATAGAGAACTGAATTCAGTCAGCAACCGAGGCAAAAAGGGATTGAAGAGATACCAAACTGAGGATTTCAGTATCATTTCTATCAAGATTTTTTCACCTTCTGCTTGCAGAACTGAAAAACATTATCTCAGAGGATAGCAAACAGGCAACTAGTTGATGTGATGACACCACGTGTAATAAATATGATAGCCACTTTTTCCTCTGGGTCATCCCATTACTAAAACCAGAGAACTAGGTTGTTACAAAGGATAGACACTACTACATGCACAAGTACTCAAGCATGCTCAGGAATCTAAGATTTTATGCCAGTGAACACCCTCCAGGCTCTAACCTCTGTTTTTTGCACCCGTGTTTAACTATGCCAGCTAGATTTTTTCTCTTTAATATGGTACTATAGGTTATTCCCCTCCCATTCCTAAAGGGGAAACAAAGACAGGGAGGATGCTATTAAAAGGAAGCTTTTACTGCACCCACACTAAGAAAAAATTGCAAGTGATTTACATATATTGATTTAACCATCTTAGTGTGGCCTGTGAGTGCAAAGAAGGCTTTTCATCACTTCAGACCAAACTTTAAAGTGCATCCTTTATAATATTAAAAGGAGGCTTAGGTTAGTGAACCTGAAAGATAGTTCATTAATACAAGGTAGTCTGGAAAACCTCAGCATTCTGTTCCTTCTTGTGCAAAAGGTAACTTGGATTCAACAGTCAATACACAAATACATACGTATCTTATGTATTATAAAATACACAACATGGCTTACTGGATGTTATGCTTCTTTATGGCCCTTGGGCATTCTTAGTAACTGTACAGACAATTGCCTCGAGAGTTAATTTGATTATGCTACATCAATGACAATTACACAAGGCTTCACAATTGCTTAGCAATAAGAAAGCTTAACAACAGCAAAATTTGTGATTATTAGAAGTATTAACTGCATAGGAAAAAAAATCATTACAGTTTACTCTCTGCTTTTGGTACAGAAGTCACGACTGTGTCAGACGTTCACTGGCATCATGAAAATCATCTCCACAAAAATTATGGCAGAAGTGGGAGAGCTGGAGTATTAAGCATAACCCAGTTATAATCTGACTACTTCAGAATAACTAGAAAGGTATCCTCCTCATGGGAAATTTAAGGATGCCAGATGATGTAGAGTTAGTCTCCTGTAAGGACCATGTGCTAAAAGGACTTCCTCGCAGAGGACAAAAGTTCTCAGCCCATCCAAATGTCAGAAACTTTGCTCATCTTAAAGCAAGACATTAGTGATTCCTCCTCTTTCAAGTGATCCCACACATTACTGTCCCTTGACCTGGATGCCCATCCCTGCTGCACCCCAGAATCTTTAAGTACTCAAGGTGTGAATGGAGTCACTTGTGTGGGAGACCACAGAGCAATCAAGGTTCAGATGACCATCTC
This sequence comes from Eurypyga helias, assembly GCF_000690775.1. Lineage (NCBI taxonomy): Eukaryota > Metazoa > Chordata > Aves > Eurypygiformes > Eurypygidae > Eurypyga > Eurypyga helias. The sequence continues at coordinate 66,473 of NW_010239418.1, forward strand.
AAAGGAAGTGCTGATGCACATCATATGCATCTGACTGTCCATACAATGCCAACTACAATCTTAAGCATACTACTGAATACTATATAAGATAACATCACTTATGAAACCTACATACATTTATGCTGTAATTTTAACTTTCTTGTCAAAACACCAAGACAACTTTGAGACAGGCACAGAAACCCCAAATGCCAATTAACTGTCAAACTACTGCAGGCCTGGGATATTTAACAACATTTGGGAAAACAAACAAACAAACACCAAAACACAAATATGGTCAAGTAAGCACTGTTCAGCTCAGGCACCCCTTCCTCTCTACCCTGTTGACAGACAACAGAGATGGAGTCAAGGGAACAGTAAATTAACATTTGGGGAAATCTAAATACTTTGCATAAACTAGTGAGACACTGGTCTGCAGATGTGTGGAAAGATGCAGCATTTTTCCAAGAACAAATTCTTAGCAAATGCCTACTAAATCAGTGACAGAGATAGAAGTATGAGCAACTTAAGAAGCCACAGGCAATTTGAACGCAACTGAACAATTATAAGAATCCAGGCAAGAATTGAATGGGAGTTTCTAACAGTAACTGGAACCTGCACTCAGACAAAGCCCCACTAACAGCAGCTCTGCCCCAGTAATAGGCTCCCAGTATCTACTAGTGACCTGTCCCTTACTGTTAGTTGAGCAGTGGTTTGGCTATCACACTTCTGTCATTTGGGTATTTCAGAAATCAGTTATAATGCATTCTCAACTGGAGCTCAACACATATTTCTCACTTAACTCCCAAATTTAAGATTGGCACTAACACGTTATCTATAAACAGTCCTTTATGAAGAAGGCTTAAATAGCATGCATTTTATTCACTCTACCTTATTTTAAAGGAACAGTCTCAGCTTACATCTGAACACACAACTATATTACACAACAGAGACACAAGCGAAGTAGGTGAGCATACACTGCACTGGGCATGGCTGGAGCTCTGTCTTACCAGCTCTGACAAGACAGACAATGGCTCTCCAGGTTAAAAACAATCATTTTATTGTGAGGTATCTACTTGTGTTAGTGACTCAAGCTCAAACACTGCAACACTAGGAAACAAAAACTAGTTACGTAAAGGAAAATATAAATGAGAAAAAAACCCCAGTAACTACTGAAAATAAACACAGAGAAATGGATAGTACAATCAGCGAGATATACATTTCTTTTGAGGCTATTTGCTGTTAATGGTCTATTTTTACTATTTCAAAAAGAAATTGGTTTAAAGTTTGAAAGAAGTATCTTTTTTGGCTATTTTCTTTGCATTGCCTGTGTCTTTTCATAGGAAGTTAACAATTTCAATGTCCTATTCCATTTCAGTTGAATTAAGCATTTATTAAATAGCAATCAAGAAAAAAAAAAAAGACAAACTTACAGGTCATCTCAAAAAAAAAATCTAAAAAAAAAAAGAGAAAGTTCTTGTTAGTGAACATGTGCATCCATTTACATACAAGTGAATTATTCCTTAAGGATCAAATTTGGCCTAACACATATAGAACTAAGCAAGAAATCTACAAATACCACAGCCTACAAACAGGTTTTGATAGAAATAACAATCATTACCCCATCAAACCTCCCCAGATGAGGGTTTGGGCTGCTGAAAATGCAGTGAGTTTGTACACCCTCTTCCAAATACTGTATGCTGTCTAGCCTCCTTCTTCTTGTAAGGAAGCACCAATACCAAATGCCTTGGGAATTATAAAAATCAAATTTGTATGTATACACCACATACCAGAAACACTTGCAAGGCTTTAATGTATTGTTACCTGAATGAATTCTTAGAGTTAGCAAAGCATATATATACACACACACAGAGTCATTGTATTATGTCACCCTGACCCACTGGGAAGTCTACTGTGTCATACTAAATGAGAGTCAGCTGAGGTTACCTTTGAGGTTGAATTATCATTATAAAAGCAAAATGTCACACAAAAACAGTGAATTTCCATACGCTTAATGTCTAGAATATCTTGATCTGACTGATAGTAAATGATGAAGCTGGCTCGGTTTAAACAGGCACAGCTGGAGGGCTGTTTCTATATATAATCAAGTTATCCCTGACCACATGAGCCATTCCATCAACTGAGGGATATCAGCTTTACCTTTGAGAACTGCTCCCCTGTCAAGGCCAGAGGACAATAAAGGCATTATAAGCCTACTTTGCTGATTTATGAAACAATCTCATTAGATCTGAGCCCAAACTGCTGCTTACAAGGAAAGGGGAACAAAGTAAGCTGCAACTACAGTGGAAAGATATGAGAAACTTGCCTAGAAGAGCCAAGTGTAAAGAAAGCAGTAATACCACACTATTAGACGCAGAAGATTGCTGGACCACATCAGAAATCTGTTTAGTTAGCACATCTTTTGGAGGACTGAGAGAAGTCTCTAAAGCAGAGGCATGTTCTGTGTCCAACAAGCACACCAACTGCTGAGTGACCACTGTTCTCGCATAACCACGCACCTCTCACAGAAATGGTGCTTGGGAGGATAAGAAAGGATGCTGCTTCCGAGTAGTGAGGTCTCGCACAGAGGCAGAAGACCTATGCGACCCCATAAAAGAAAGAAGAAAAATTCTATTTGCCCAAAATATAAAGTGTTCCTTTATCTTTTTAGGCCAATCAGAACTACAACACCCTACTATTATTAAGACTAGTTTCAATTCAGCTTTGACCTGTCTTGTCTGCACTAGAACTAGAAAGTATCTGGGCAGCAAGACTGATATTTTTAAGGACTTACATGATCTCCTTATAGCTGAAGGCATTGTATAGTACAGGAGGGAATCCTTAATTGCTTACATGCCTTTAGAAAAAGCAGTTAAGACATACAAAATGGATGGATATCATGAAGAAGTATGTCCCACATTACCACTGCATTACTAAACTCCTGCCATCTTCCAAATTACTAGGTAACACTATCTTTATTATAGTTTTCTAAAATGTACTTTATGTTTAAAGAAAGAGATGAAAGAAGAGGAAGGACTGTTAATGTATTTTAGCACCTCATCCATAACTATGATGGCCTCAGTAGATAGATCTACTAAATATCATGGTTATGAGATTATACCTCAGAGCAAAGCTTATTTCAAGAGCACTCATCATCATCAGATCCAATTGCTGAAGCGATTCAGCATACATTTAAATGTTCTAATCTACTTTTTCCTTTCATTCAAGAGTACTGGTCAGGAATGGCAGGACAAGGAAATCAACTAAAAGTAGTTTATTTGAAAAGAAAAACAAAAATATCAGAAGTGTCTAGATATTTTTGACTTGGTTAGTTGATTCACCAAACCAGTAAACAAAAAAACAACAAAAAAATTCCAGTAGGATTAACTCTGTTAATAACAGGTAAATACAAAAGAACAAAATGTCCAAATTCTGTCAATTCAGTTGCACACGCAACAAACCAATGTATATGTACAAACCAATATATATGTACATGGAATATACATATATATAAATGAAGTCAACTTTTAACCCATAGCATGACGTTTTATCCCCCAGACATATCAAGATCTTTGTAAGCAAAGACACATCGTCTGAATCACAGCTCCCCCCGAACCATATTTCTTACTACTGTGAAGATCCATGAAGTTAGTCACCTTTCATAGCAAGGCAGGTATAACCATACTGTTCCAGCAGCCTAGCAGTCAGCTGCTGCAAAGGAGTCTGAAAATAATGGCTATAAAACACATAATCAGGTTCTTAACACCCTGTGGGTGCTTACCTACCAGTATAAAGAAATACAAGAGCACTTGTATTGAGTATCTTACAAAACCAAACAGAGAACACACTGACGTTACAAATACTACAGCACAACCATGGATTTAAAGCAGATGTTAAATGTATTACAGCATCTATTTTTAGTTTTTCTTCAGCTGCTACCATTGCAAAAACATGGAACTGTTTACACATCTGAAAAAGCTTGTTCCAGAATGTAGCATGCACATCAGTCATCCACAACCTGAGTTTTGAAAGGAAAAAAATGTAGCTGGTTTAATACACAGAAGAATGAAAAATTGTAAGTTTAACAGATGTTCCACTCTCTGCCCTTCCAGATCTTGTATACCTTTATCAGTTGAGATAACAGCAAGCCTTTAACTTATGATGCACATGAGGCATTGCTGTGGCTCCCAACAAACAAAGCACAGAGATCTGACAAAATAAATTAGTAATGAACAATAGTAAGGCTTCATCTTTCCTCCATTCAGGACAACTTCCCTGCTCTGATCAGTGGAAGCATGTCCAGTCACTTTTGCTCAGCCTGCTTTAGTAAAATTGTGAAAAATCACAAATTGTACCATGCCATGTCGATTAATCCCACACAAAACAGCCTAATCCTACTCTCACAGTGGAGTTTTGCAAGTGATTTGAAATTATAAAGGAAAAAAGATACATACTTAAGTAATTGTTAATATAACCTCTTTGGAGGTCTCTCACCTACTACCAAGGCTAGCAGAACACATTTCCAGATCTAAATTTCCAAATTAGCCTGTCAAATATAAGATAATTATGAAAATGTACTCATTTTCTCATGTGTATAACTAACACTTAAAAATAAAATGTTCTGCAAAATTCAAAATTATTTTAATTGAATGAAGAAAAATAACCAGAGGGGGTGGATACAGACTACTAAATAACCAAGTAGCTTCTGTAACACTAACAGTCGCATCAGAACTAGCAGAAACAACACGATTCTAAGTTTAGGCTGAAACTGTATCCCTGACTAACTGTTCCTCCATCTAAACACAGTCCTGCTGTGATACATCTTGCAGATCAGATGGCAAGAGATGCAACATCACGCACCCACTTTCAGCGCTCTAAAGGACACACTGTACAGACTACAAAGGAAAAGAAAAAAACACACTAATGACTTGATTATCTAAATAATAGTTGGCACTTAGACTGTAACTACATTGCAGTATTTAACTCCAGGTAAGTATTTAAATCAATTTTTTTAACCTTAGATTTTCAGGCAGACTGCAAGTTTTGCTGTCTTTTTCAGTAAAGAAACAGAATTTAACAACAGTCCATGACAGCTTATTTTTCAAAACAAATATGGTCTTTGCAACTGAGTCATGAAAACAACCAAGTTTCTTCAAAACCCAGTATCTCAAGTGCCATATTCCAACCAGGGTGAGGGAATGCTTAGCAGATGGGGAGTGCAACATGGCAGATCAACTATTTTCCCATTTTTAACGCACCTTTATAACCTTTCTCTGGCACGTGGTAATGACTGGTCTTCCTTTATCTTCCCTGACTACCCTGACAGCACGGAAAACACGTAGGTGTTGGCACAGGGAACGGTTCTTTTGTTCTCTGCTCGCGGAGGGAACCCCACCTCTGTCAGGCGGCACAGAAGCGTGCGCGAGTGAGCGACCCACTTCGCTTCAGCCGCCGCCCTGACAGGCGGCCTCTAAACACCCTTACGGAAGCACTCACAACACCACAGAGAAGTAGTCACTGCTGACCAACCACGAGTTTGACGTCTTGCGCTTAATTACACGTGTATACGTACTGATGTGTTTGAGAAATGCTGAATTCAAAACACATATTCTCAAGGAACGGCGAGTTCGGTTCGGTGACAAACAGCGTCTGGAGCGTTCCCTCACGGAGATCCTACGCCCTGACCGTACCGGAGCATTTCCGACGCGTGGCACGGGCCGTTCGCACCGCTACCACACAAACCGGCCAAGCAAAACTCCGCTCAGCCGCCCTCCTTTTGCGCTTTCCCCTGCGGCCGCTGCTCGCCCCCAC